>NC_142382.1:18060000-18100000 GCF_059441005.1 Hippichthys cyanospilos
GTTTCACTTTTTTTTTTCTTTCTAGATAAAAGACACCGTGCTAAATGATGATGACATTGGAGACAGCTGTCATGAAGATTTCCTCCACAAGTAAGCGCTCCAGTCCAGGCAAATGCTGATAGATGATGAACAGCGCTAGATTAACAAACATCAGTTTTCCAATGAGTAGAGGCACCTAATGTTGTGAACTTTCTTCCAGCCGAACAGAGCGAAATTGCTGTTGCTCAGAGTTTCAGATCTTTATTGCAGTATCTTGCTGAAATGCAAAATGGTCAGTAATCCCATCTAATTTATTTGTAGGTGAAAGGACATTTATAGCTACTGAGTGTTTAAGAATACAAACAGTCAAGATGGTTTATATTTTAGTCTGTGTACATCATTTATGGCCAGTCAGATCGTCATGTTAATGGCCATAAACAACAAAGAAGAGTATGTATTGCATTTTCGGATCACTTCCATGATGTCAGTTGGTGTAACTATTCAAGCCTGATTTAATGAGATCCCAAACAACAAGAGATGAATTGTGTGTTAAATGGTAAATGGACTTTCACTTATACAGCGCTTTTCTACCTTGGGTACTCGAAGCGCTTTACATGAACTAGTTATTTACCTACTGATGATGCAGCATCAGGAGCAACTGGGTGTTCAGTGTCTTGCTCAAGGACACTTCGACCTGGTCTTGATGGTCGGGGGATCGAACCCACAGCCTCTCAGCTGGGAGACGACCATTCCACCACTGAGCCATGCTGCCCCCATGCTCAGTTCACGCTCTGCTGCTGATCGGCTTGTTACATGTGATTTACTAATACCTATTTCAATTTTGGCAAAAATGTTCAATTGCGGGAGCTAAATTGTGTGATGTTCACACCCGTTAATAGATTGCTCAAGCTCAGAAAATTGTGGGCACAGACACATTTACAAGATGTTTCCAACTAGTGTTGATGTTTCATTATTAAGTGATGGAATTGTAAGTGTTACACTGAAGTAGGGGATGACTAACTCCAGGCATATGTCTAAGTTACAGAAAGAAATCTGTTACTCTAGTCATTTTGGTGAGGGCAACAACTACTTTAAAGCCTGGACACAAGTCAAAAATAAAATCAAGTTAATGAATTTTAATGGTGTTGATTGTTTTTGATTCAGGGCCATCAGCTCTCATCTCCAGACTTGTGGTTGTTCAATCGTGGTTGGAAGCAACCCAGAGAAAATCAACAAGGTAGCGTGAACAAGTCGCACGCACACATACACGTACACGCATGAAACGCGCACACACACGTTTGTGAGTTGCTGCATACATTTGAGCTACAGATGCCTTGCAAGGTCTTTGTGATGTTAAAAAATAAGACCAAGATTATTCATTTCAACACTTTTTCCAACTTTAACGTGAGCTATAACCTCTATTTAAAAGAGCAAAACTTTTAAGTAGAAAAGTTCCCCTATTCACAGTGACCAAGTAACAATATAATAATAGTGTCATACTTATGTTTAGATAAATGCCGCAAGGCATAAGTAGCAAGACAAAATATTACTATATTTACCTCAAATGCTCAGTAGTTACTTAAAAATGGTGAAATGTGCTGAAATAATCTCAAACATTACCTAAATCCACAAACATACTCTCTAAAAGTGAGCTAAATACTCCTTGATATCGTCCAATACCTCTGTGATTGCCCAAATCTATTGAAAGAGTACATTGTTTTCCTTAACTCGAATAGGTGTATATGAGCTATAAACATAGAGCATAATATATGTATGATGCCCTGTGTACAAGCACCTAACTCCTGGCCCGCCAGGTCAGGCCTGCCACATTATTTTATATGGCCCATGAAGGCAAATCACCTCGGTTGACTTCATGTGTCTATTGAAGGTCTTGGTCTCAGTTTTTTAGGTGACAAAAAAGTAGCTTCAGTGTAGGGTTTTTTTTTTTTTTTTATACCTCCTTTGTATTTTTAGGTCATATGCCCTGCATGCAGTTTTGTGTATTTGAATCATTAACTGATCACAGAGAAAATGATGAACATCTACTTGCTTGATTTTATTGCGTCGGTAGTGTTATATTGGATGTATGTATTTCCACCTTAAGGAATTGATAACCTTTAGTTCACCTATCAATCAAATCAGTTTTGATTTCTGAACATTATCCATTCAAAGGCAATTGCTGTTCTATAATGGTTTAAACTAGTGCTGTATTTTGATTCTTTTTTTTCTGAACCTATATTTAAACAGATCGTGCGAACACTTTGCCTCTTTCTTACTGCTGCTGAAAAGAAATGTTCTCGACTTTGCAAGGCAGATACATCCTTCAAATATGATACTGGCCTCTTTGTTCAGGGTCTGCTAAAGGTAAGCAACT
Organism: Hippichthys cyanospilos; assembly: GCF_059441005.1. Taxonomy (NCBI): domain Eukaryota; kingdom Metazoa; phylum Chordata; class Actinopteri; order Syngnathiformes; family Syngnathidae; genus Hippichthys; species Hippichthys cyanospilos. The sequence continues at coordinate 18,062,354 of NC_142382.1, forward strand.
TGTAAAACGTCTACCAGATTAGGCGCAACAAATTCATAGCCTGTAATTTACCTTCAAAATACAGTGGGCCCCCGGTTTACAAGATTAATCCGTTCCCCAGTTGGGATCGTAATGCGAATTCGCTGTTTGACGGGAAATCCAAACCTAAAATCCAAACCTATGTTAATTAGTCAATGCGTGTAAACCCCAGGTAAAAACATAAAAATTGTATATACATATTAGAAATTGGTGACAAAATAGTATAGTAAGTGCCACTTATGTATAATATACATGTATACAATTAAATAAGATCATAAATAAAAAATATATAAAGGATTTAATCACCTTTGAGTTACGCGATGAGCTAGTTATGGCCATATTCCCTAGTACTAGTAGCCTAGCCTAGCCTTCTTCGTATTTCCTGATTATCTCCAGCTTCATTTCCATACTAATCATCTTGTTACTTCCCTCTATAACATCACCAGCAATCAATAAATACTATATTGTAAGCACTCACACGAGAACAAATATTTAACATGTCGCCATTTTGACACCTTGACGCCGACTAATAGCAGACCAGCATCTTAGTAACTCTGTGACACCAACCAATAGCAGACCAGTATCCTAGGGAGTCGTGATGTGGACCAATAGCAGACTAGCATTGTAGTGACGTATGAGCACGGTACGCCTGGCAGACACGCACACTGACCGCCATGTTTGAGAAGAGAAGTTGTTGTTTTTGGTGTCGTAAGGCGAAAATACATGGCGTTATAAGGGAACAAAAAAAAACGTTGTGGCCCATGTCGTAATGTGGAAAAAAAAAAAAAAACGTAGGGTGGGGACGTCGTAAACTGGGGGTCCACTCTAATGATAAACTGTGTTGGCCAGCTTATTGGTGGTTTGTTCCTTAATTTATTGCTGTTTTTTGTTGATCAAATTTCTGCATGTTCGTGTGCATCTACAGTCCCCATCACTGTTAAAATGCAAGAAGAGAATTTTTTTAAAGTGTACCTTTGATGCTGAGAAGCAAGTCTCTATGGTTATCAAGAAAAACTACATCCAAACATGTTTTAGTTTTCACTGGTTGTATTAAAATAAGCTAATAACACTGTGAACATATTTTTTGAGACAACAGCCATACTTGCCAGCAGAGGGTGCAGATGTGACATGCTGGCATCTTTGACAGTGGACTTGTGTTGCCATTTAATGCACATCATTTTTTGATCGTTGTCGGGCGAACCTGATTCAGTTTCTCAATTTTTCAGTATATAAGGACTTTTTGTCCGTGCTGACTCTGGAAAATTGCAAGACTTAATCAGATATGTCGAACAACGACCAAGAAAATGACACACATTTGAATGAGAGTTTAACCAATCTAACAGCCTGTTAATATTGGATCTTGGTCAGATGCAAGTAAAGGCACCTTTGTTTAAAAGTTAATGACTGCTCCTCATTCAACATTGGTGGAATCATGGAATAATTTTGGATCTAATGAGTCTACAGCAGCAACAACCAAATCCTCTTCATAATTGTTACAGTCTAGCTTTGTGTGTGGATGTGAATTGGGGAGGGGGGGTAAGTTAAGAAAAGAGAAGTGGTTTGCAAGTGCGGTAGGTGCATCTAAAATAAAATGACTGCTTCACCGTGAATTTTGCCTCCTTGATATCCTGTGGCTCCTGTTTGGTTGACGTGCAATGACTGGTACCCCCAAGTGGAACTTCATCTCTGGAGAGAAAATTTCCCAAATTCTGTTAGGAGAGATGAACATGAATTAACAACACAGGCATTCTTCCACTGTGGCTAATGAACATTTTGTTTCAGTACGATAGCAGTGCATGTGACTCTGGACTGCAGAGACTCAGGGAATGTTAGCGGATGCTCTTACCACACTCTGGCGCGCTGTATGTTGTGTGTTTTAAAAGGAAATAAAGTTTGTGCCCAAAAAGAAACACATGCTTGTCCAACTTCCGTACTACTGTGAGGAGATTATTGGTCAGGGAAGGAAGGCTGGCAAAGTTTATTGAACACAGTTCCAACACTTTTGCTATATACGTGCAATCTGTTGCAGTAAATCATACTCCACAAAATTCACTGATCGCAAAAAAATTTCCAGTCCCCATTAACTGTGAGAAATGAGAGAAAACTGTACATTTCTTGTTGTAATCTTTTTATACTTTCTTAAAATTGACTTTTTGCAGTGCAGCACCATAAGTACATTTTAAACAAAGCAGACCTATTTTGCAGTTTCTTGTTTTGACAACTTTTAACGCAAACATTAACTAAAAGCAACAAAAAAATGATAACCAGCTTGCCAGACTATAGAATATATTTTTTGGGCGGCAAATCAGTGTGTAATGTTAATCATTCCTTTCCTCTGTTTGTGTGTTTTCCAGGACTCCACAGGTAGTTTTGTACTGCCCTTCCGCCAGGTTCTCTACTCGCCTTACCCAACCACACACATCGATGTTGACATCAACACAGTCAAGCAAATGCCACCTTGTCATGAGCATACTTATAATCAACGTAGCTATATGCGGTCTGAGCTCAATACACTTTGGAAGACTGATTGCGAAGAGGACATACCTCCTGACATGGTCATCCCCACTGATGACACTTTTACTCCTAACTTGTAAGCTTGATGTTTATCTGCTCTTGAATCAGACTTGTACGGAAGTTTTCTGTCATTCCAAAACATCAATACAGTATTCCTCTTTGCTTGTAGGAATATATTTCAAGATGTAACACATAAAGACACTTTGGTGAAGTCATTCATAGAAGAGGTAAGTTCCTTTAAAAGCATCAGATATCAGTATTATGTTCACCCTTACATTTTCTGCCCTGCATAAACTTCTTAGATTCATTTTCTGCCCTGCATAAACTTCCTAGATTCATGTTGAAACAGTAATAGGGAATCCTTTGGACTGACACAATCAACTTTATTTATTTAGCATTAACAGCCACAAACGACAAATAAATGTAGAAACAGCTTTGACAAGACTGGCGAGACAATCAGTCCATCAGCTCAAGGGCCCAACAATGACCCATGAGGGCAGGAGTTGTAATCCACTCCTGCATTTATTGGTCAGTGTCACGCCAGGAGGCAATCACGTCGTTAACTTGTCTGCTTGGCATGCAGGAAACCTTCACAGCACGTCTTTCCACAATTTTATTTTTTAAGGTGTCGAGAGAACATTGTAATGTATAATTTTTTTCAGGACAACAGAAATATTGCTGACGTTGCGTGGAAGACTTGTATATCCGAAATCTACCCCCCCCCCCCCCCCCCCCCCCTCCCCCAAATGCTTTACTTCAGACTTGTCCAAAGTCCGTCCTGGGGACCAAATGCGGCTCGTGGTCAATTTCCATCCGGCCCGCAGCCTCCGTCATAAAATCAATATCGTCTGGCCCGCATGGAGAATTAATACTTAGGGCAGCAGCGCTGTTACCTGCGTGTGCTAAATGCTGCCATCTATAGGCTCAATTAGGAACAGCAAATTAGTGTATGAGTAATTGACTCTATGAGGCCCTAATTTTCTAAAATGGCGACAATCACCAAAAGGAGGAAAGTTAAGCTGCAGTGTGACGCAATGAGCTGCGGTCAGCACCAGCAGCTTTATATCGCCAACTTTTATTGACAGTTGGATAAGGACAAGTTTCCGACAGATTCGAGCATTTGGTAAGAAAATGCTAAGCTTATTCGGTTCGACACATTTGTGTGAGAAGACATTCTCGGTTATGAACTTAAATAAGAGCCGCCGTGTGAGGACACGGCTATCAGACTCTCACTTTCAAGACATCTTGCGCATCCATACTACTACCATAGAGCCACACCTGGCCTTTGTCCTGCACTCCAGATCTCATTTTCACCCATCACACTCATGCGGACAAGTCATTTTTCATTTACGATTTTTTTTTTTTTTTTTAAGTTTTCACTCCGGAATAATAACCATTTACAAATCCAATCAACATTTATAGTTACTAATTTCATATTTTAAATGAGCCCTGCACTTATTGATATGACTATTACTTGTTCATTTCTCTGTTACTGTGTTTAAAAATTCTATAAATCTTAAACTGCCATGGTGAGATGAGTGTAATTTGCACCCAAGAGTACAATTACTTCAGTTCAACTGTTAAAAAAGTTAATTAAAGTTTTAAAGAAAGTGAAGGTGAATATTCAAATTCAATATTTAATGTCAATTCATTTTTGATATGCATGTTTCAAATTAACCAACCATTGACCATTATTTGTGGAAATTTCATTATAAAACTTGTCTAATTGTGACATGAGGGGTTTTGGTCGAATTGTGACATCAGGGGTTTTGGTCGAATTCCAGCAACATATCGTTTTTTTCCGGGTTTTCCATTTTCCCCACAAAAGCTTGCTTTTAATTCTATGCCACACCTAGGTGTTCATGCTGAAGCCTGGCCTTTCCCTGCGGAGTGCCTACTTGGCTCAGTTTCTGTTGATGCTCCACAGGAAAGCCCTTACACTCCTTAAGTACATCGAGGATGAGACGTAAGACTTGTTCACAAATTTCTCCAGTTGTTGGTCATATTCCTTATTCGAGAGCCACAACCCAGTCTGTTTTCAATGTTTCCTTTCATCCAACACAGCACCTGCATATAAATCAGGGTCTTTATCAGGCTTCTGCAAACCTTGCAGATGACCTGGTCATTTGGGTAAGGTGTGTTTGTTGATCGGAAAAATTGAAAACAAGCTGGACTGTGACTCTTGAGGGCTGGACTTGGCCATATCTGCATGATTTCATCGGTTGTATCAATGTATTAAAGCGTTAACCCTAAACCCTTTGAGAAAACAGATTTAGCTTTGTTTTGTATTAAAACAAGAATTGAAAATTTTGATGCAGGACTAACTGCAACAGTAACTGAATAGTAGTTGACTGCCAGCATGTTTTCTATTATTAGGATTATGAATTGTTTACGAGAATATTGTCAAAAGCCATTAAAATGACCTATGTTTGAATGGGATTAAAGTAGATGTAGACCAGACTAGAACTAGGTGTTGTTATGCTTAAAAATACATTACTTTTGCATATATCCGGATTTTCAGGAGCATTCAAAACATCAGACTTAAATGTTGTGGTTCTTGGCTGTTCCGTGCATTGGTAGCCAATTTGTTCATTTTTAGTGTCCATGAGTTGGAAATTCCGTTCTTCGAGAGCTGCTATCCTGCATGTTGTAGATGTTTTTATGTTCTGGAACACACCTGAATCACATAGTCGGCTTATAAACTAGCTCTTCAGCAGCCATGGTAACGATCCTGATTCTTTGAATTTATTGTGTTGAAGGACAGAAATGTCTAACACATGCAGGATAGTGATTTTCCAAGACTGGAGTTGCTGACCCCTGGTTTAGTCAAGTATAGCCACCATCCACATAAGGTCAATCTTAGCCATAAAAATATTCAATAAAATAACACCCACATACATAGAGTGACCAGTAGTATAGCTTTTTGAAACAAATTTAAATGGACTAAATTATGACATAGGAGACTTTTTCCTGACATGACTAATTCTCTACTCAACTATATTTATAGAGCACTAGTAAAACAACCATAGCTGCAAACAAAATGCTGTACACATTGTTTTACAGGTGAGTTTGTTAACTCACTTAGTGTTTACGTTAGCTGCGCAGTGAAGTAGCATTTACTGTATTATTATTAGCAATTATCATTAATAATTATTCTTAATTGCTGTGCTGGACATGTTGCTAACCATTGTCTTTGTTGTGACATTTTCAGTCAAAAGGGGAAGAAGCCTTTTCGGTCCTTGCGCAACTTAAAGACTGACCTTGATTTGACAGTGGAGGGAGACCTGAACATTGTCATGGCATTTGCTGAGAAGTTGAGAGCAGGACTACACTCTTTTGTGTTTGGAAAGCCCTTCTACACCAGCATGCAGGAGAGAGATGTTCTCATGAACTTTTAATTGTATTTTTTTTTTTTCTGCACTAGATGTTTTGAAAAATTGTAATAAGAATATCTGCATGTTTTACTCATTTTTCCTTCATCCCCTTTGTACTCTCTCTCTCTCTCTCTCTCTCTCTCTCTCTCTCTCTCTCTCTCTCTCTCTATATATATATATATATATATATATATATATATATATATATATATATATATATAATATAAAAACGCCAACTAGTTGAAACAAAATATCAGGCATCACAAAAATGTTACTTAAACATATATATATATATATATATATATATATATATATATATATATATATATATATATATATATATATATATATATATGTGTTAGCCATATGTTTTTTTTTTTAAGATAGGATCCCATTAAAATTGCTTTGCTGTATGAAGTAAATGCCTTTATTGGTTTTTAGAAACCATTGAGAATACCTGTGTGAATGTTGCAAATCCGTTGACATATTTAAAATATTTATTGTGATCCTTAAAACCTGGAGATTTAATCATAGATAAAGGCAAAGCACTCTAAATGGACTCAAAATGGTGTGCATGCATTTACGCAGTTGTGCATGCCGTGTATTTGCTCTGATTAATCTTCTTCTCAGCAATTATTCAAATTTTTGTTGTGAGGATCCAACAGGCTGTCACGCCTAACTCGTTAACCCTGCTTTGAATTACCTGTTAAGTGTTAATTGTTATCTGTTTCAATGTATTTCCAAAGTTTACAGATTTTAAGGATACATAGGATACAGTTTGACATAGTTTGCTGCTTCATTGTTTTATATACTTTTGTTTGATATTCCTCTGATATAACCATCAATTTCCTATTGTCGTTTATCCTCACTAAGGTCGCTGGCTTACTCAAGTATGATAATAAGAATTTCAAAAGTGTCAAGGGCTTTTATTGACGATTAAATGAAATTTTTCAAAGACTCGATGTTTGCAGTGTTGCCCCCTTTTTTAAGACCTCTGCAATTCTCCCTGGCAATTTTTCAATCAACGTCTGGGTCACATTTTGACTGGTGGCACCCCATTACTGCATAATCATTGCTCCGAGTGTCTGAATTTGTCGGCCTTTATTGTCTGCTCGCCTTTAAGGATTGACCGTAAGAATCCAATGGAATTAAGGTCTGGGGAGTTTCCTTGCCATGGACCCAATATGTCAATGTTTTTTTCTCTGAGCCATGAAAAAATCACTTTTGCCTCATGGCAAGGTGCTCAATCATGTTGGAAAAGAAAGTTTTCATCACCAAACTTAGAAGAATTTGCTCATTTGAGTTTCTTGATCCGATAAATGGTTGATCTTCGCACAATCTTGCGAGCAGCAGTATCTCTGCTTATGAAGCTCTTTGTTGCCTCGCAATTTTTGCTGTATTTGTTTCCTTGCTATTAGTCGTGATAACCAATGATCTAAAGCTCCACCCTCCTTTTAAAGCTGCTAGTCTAACTCTATCAACATGACAAAGTGACCAGCATTGTGCTCTTCAGCAATTTCACCCGTGTTAACAAGATAATCACTGGTCCTTTTTTGTCAGGGCTGAAATGCAATGAAAGTGAGTTTTGGACGACATTCAAATTGCCCTCATAAAAAATGAGCCAGTACATTCTGTAAAAAATAATATTTGTGATAATATATTAAACAATCGGCAGCCATCGTGACATCGACGAAGGTGCCTGAGTTCTGGCAGACCGATCCGGCCGCGTGGTTTCAGCTTATTGAGGCGCTGCTCCACCTACGAGGAATCACTGCAGACGTCCCACATGGTCGTGGCATCCCTTGACCAGCCTACTACACGTCAGGCGATGCAACAAGCTGGTTCTAAGTCAGCCAGCCAGCACCCCGCCATGGGTCCTCTCGCCCGTCGCCCAGTCCCTCAGTGCCCCCGGATCAAGCCAGCCAGCAACAGGCTGGTATAGGCGCTGGTGAGAACGACTGGTGCAGTCCAGTACCGGAGTCCCGGGCCGTCGACCGGGATCTTCCAGCCGGGAGGCCTCATCTACTACCGATGTCCGTCTGGCCTCAGCAGTAGGCCTCAAGCCAGCATATCCCAGCGGTCCCTCCGATTCACCAAGCCCCCAGGTATGGTCCTGGTTTACCTCAGAGCGGGTCAGCTGGTGTTGGTAGCCGAACAGGGTCTGGCCCAGGCACAGACTGGGACGCAGCCGCGACCGGCCGTCCCTCGGAAGCCCACTGTGCCTGCCAGCATGCAGGTCAGCACTGCCGCTCCGGCTCCTGCGCAACCTCAGAACATCTCTTTGGCAAAGCCACCCCGTGGTTTTCACGCTCTCACCCTTACTCCTGTCGCACCTGGGCCCCTGGTGTCACATACACTGCCCAGGACCGGACTGTGTACTCAGGGTGTCAGACTGGTGAATACCCTGTGTGGTTTTCCATTATGCCTTTCTGGGTGTTGGAGGGGGGGCAAGAGGACCATGTCTCTCACCCAGTAGGCATGTTGCTATGAACCTTTGATGCTGTTTTGGACTTTGTTGTATCAGTTTTGTGATGGCATGCGAAGAGTAAAGATGTTGTGGTTTCTTCGCCTCGCCACAATATCATCATAATACTGTACAGTGTTTAGACAAGAGGGGTTTCATAAAATATATTACTGTCAACTAAATTATTTTTGATTCGCTACTTTTTTTGGGTTAACTTCCCCTTTTCCAATACCTGTCAAAACCCACAGCTACTTTTTAGGTGGTGATTAATTTGAAGGGCTAGAAGTTCATTGAACACTTAAGAAAACAATTGTATTTGAATAAATTGGATGTATTAACACTATTGTTATATATTGTTATCACTAATGATATTCATTTATGAGATATGAATCATTTTAACCCCTGTGTGTCTGGGGGGTTTTCACTGGCCTGGCCTTATTGTTACCCAACTTGGGCTGACTTTGAAAGGCTCAAAAATTCGTCAAATAAACCGTATTTTTTGCACTATAAGCCACACATTGTTCTCATGATTTGAGACCTGCGGCTTATGGTCCAGTGCGGCTTATCTGCATTTTTTTTTTTTTTTTTTTTTACTAACCACCAGGAAACAATCCAGTTGTAAAGCAAATGTGTGTATTTGTTCAAGGTGTCAATTTAAGGAATAACCATGAAATGGAACTGTTCACATGTTCACAAAAAACATCAATAAATTAAATGGAGGAAGAAGACGATATTGAAGTATTGTTAAAATATATATATATATATATATATATATATATATATATATATATATATATATATACGGTACACACACACAGGGTGTTTCAAAATGGTGGACCCCATTCTAAATACCCATACCTCGGAAAATACTTGATGGATTGTCATGAAACTAAATACTCTTTATCTCGAAGGTCATACGTTTTATTGGTTGAATTTACAAAGGAAAGTACAAATATTTGTTGGTTTTATGACAGATTTTGCTAAATGTTCAATGTGAGCGCTGCCTGTGACCCTGTACACGTTGATGGCCGTCCTGGCAATTTAGATATGCATAAGCAGCCCTTTTTTTGAAATGTATGGTGCCAAGTCCTAATTTGTTTTGTAGTTGGTGCTTTCTTTGTAAAATTTGTGAACAAGGCACGCTGCACTGTCTTCGGTGATTAAGTCCGAGCATAGTTTAACACGCAAAATACCTTTTCTTTTGAAGTGAACAGCAGATAGAACTGCCAAATGTTACACACATCTATGATGGACTACTATATTTTTCAATGACTTGGACCTGCGTTTCACAGAATGTGGTAAATAAATATTTAAAATCACTTAATTCATTCATTGACTGTAATTAATGATCAGACGTATGTTTAGACTGGCAGTCCCGTCACCACTGACGAACCATCGAATGACGGAAATGTTCAAAACAACAATGGATTCAGAATGAGAGGAGTGTGTTTTTGATCTGTCGTAATTATTCTGTCAGATGTTGCTGCACAGTTCGACTGTAATTTATAATCATTCTACGGTCAACAAAAACGAAATGACTTTATAATGCCCCCCAACAGTGGAGAATTATGTCCAGTTGTTCAAATAAACTACCTTTGCACTGGGAATTGTCATTGTTAGTGTTGCTTTTCTGAGTCATGGTGACATTAACAAAAAATTGTTCTGTACGATCTTGCCCAGCAGGACTGTTGTTCAGTAATAAGTCATGAATTACTCTTGGTGTTAAGAGTTTTTTTTTAATCCCTCCCATGTAATATAATTAGCCTAATATGATGGGCTAGATAGAGCGATAGAGCACTTTTTTTTTTACATTCAATTGAAATTTATAGCTGGGTATTAAAATTAATAATTTTTTAAATATTACACATTGTCCCTTTAAGAAAAGCTTTCCCTTTTCAATGGTTTTACAAGTATCGCACTATTCTGGTGACAGTGGTTTTGATTGGCACAATAAGCTTTACCTCAACACGTTAGAGAATCTCCCGCTTTGATTGGTCAAATTCATTCTTGTCCTTATTTTTTTCTATTGGTGGGTTAAGGAGTTGCTGTCGTCAGAACCGGAAGAGATGTTGACTGGCCATAAGCCAGGTAAATATCAGCAGAGGATGGATTCTCTGCATGCCTGTCACAATAAAATGACAAGGAGCCTTGGACAACCGGAGCAAAGATGAAACGACTGCCTTTACTGAGGGCATCGAGGTACTTAAATCTTGTTGAGTTACTTAATTTGATTTGTTATTAAATGGGAAGTTGCAGGGTGCGGCCCGCTGTCATTAGCATGCTAGCTACAGCCAATGCTAACTTCGTGATATTTAGCTGTATTGACAGAATTCTTCAATTGCAATTGTCATTAATCAAGTGGTCGAAAACGCTACTCTGAACAGCCCCCTCCAACTATGTGCATTTTCTAAGGGCCGACATTACATGCGTATTCCTTTCTGTACCGTGAATAGTATTGTGCCATAGGAATTACTCAATATTGAGGATTAGCTAGTCTTGTTCCAGGCATGGCTTTTCCTCCCCGATTTCAAGTCTCAATAACTTTGTGTAGTCTACCAGATGTTGACGCGCATTAGCAGATACTAAAGCTTGCCCAATGTGAAAAGAACAGTGTTTAGTATGCAAGTTTTCACGGTGTAAACAAAGCAAGCGTGACTGTTCATCACATTGCTTGCCATGGGAGTCAGTCTTCATAATTTGTTTGCGATTAAATGGCATTCGACTGCTTTGATAACAGTGCTCGATGGTTTCATTTTAGGAATGGTGGCGATTTTACAACTCATATGACACTTGTTACTTCATGCGATTTAAAGGCAAGAGCGTGTGTCTACTTCCGGGGTTTCATTTTTTTTTTTCTTGTTGTAATTGAGATGTATCCTACCTTGTGTATAAAACTACAGGTGTATCGTCGAGTACTAGAGTGAAACAAACTTTCACTGAAATCTCTCAATATTTATTAAATAAGTATTTTTGCTCGCATATTCCGACGTTCTTACTTACCCATAATGGTTGTAAAGAGCTCAATTTACGATATGGGCACCTACATGAATTAGAGTGAGTTGGCTTGCCTTTGCAGAAAATGGTGAATAGTGATAGAAGTAGTTTTTTTCCACGAACAATTTTTGATGGATTAGTAGGGATTTGTGTTGGTGTGCAGCAGCTCTCAGGCGTGTGACTGCTAAGCTTCAGTGAATGAACTCCCTATCCCAGGCACGCTCATGTATAATTTCCCTCCAGAAATATCTTGTCACAAACAAATCATTCCTCTTGTAGGAATTTGGATCAAACATAACGGTCAACACGAGTAAAAGAACCTATGTTTACAGAGGATCCACAGCATACAATCATGTACTGTTCCTAACTTTTAACCACTAAAATGAGGTAACTAGTTTAGCACAAAGATATGCTAAAGGAGTGTTAATTTGCTGAAAATATTTTTCCCAAAGACATTTCCTGGCCATAGATATTAATAGTGTGCATCTTTTGACGAAAGATGATTCGACACAGTTTCTGATACAAAACCATTCAAGGACTGTTTGACCTGAAAGTTGAACAATTGGATTTGTTAAGCGATTGGTTTAAAAAGGATTGCTTTAAATAGGAAACAAACAAACAAAAATATATATTTTCTGGTTTATACCAGTTTTTGGTACATTGCTAATGGATACTTATTAATCAAAGAAACATCATAATCGTGGCAGAGCTGAGCATGTTATCTTGTGCTATGTGATGACTTATTTTTACACCACTGCACAAACTACTGTACATTATGTCTTGCATAGTTTGTAACTCACAATATGATGTAACCAAGGAACTCAAGCAGATCTGATGAATGCTGGGATGATTTGCTGTAATCAAGTACAGCGGGCCCCCGGTTTACAAGATTAATCCGTTCTGCGATTGGGATCGTAACACAAATTTGGCGTATGGCGTGCAATCCAAACCTATGTTAATTAGCTAATGTGTATAAAATCCCAGGTAAAAACATCAAAATTGTATATACATATTAAAAATTGGTATCAAAACAGTATATTAAGTGCTACTTATATATTCTATACATATATACAATTAAATAACATCATAAATAAAAACTATATTAAGGATTTGTTTACCTTTGAGTGACATTTGTTATGGCCATATTCCCTAGTAAGGGTATCCTAGGCTAGGTTAGCTTTCTTCATACTTAATTATCTCCAGCTTCGTTTCCATATAAATCATCTTCTTAGTTCTCTCTTCAACATCACTAGCAATTTTGGGACTCATGGATAACCAACTCAAGTTTAAATTAAGCACTAAAATGCATAATAAATACAACATTGAAAGCACTCTCACACAAGATCAAGTCTTTAGGCAGCCAGCTTTGTGACCCCGTGCGTCGACCAATAGTAGACCAATATCTTAGGAAGTTGAGACGCCGACCAATAACAGACCAGCATTGTAGTGACGCGTTGCAGCAGGGGCAGTTTGGCGCCAACAGAAAATAAGAGCAATTTCCTCAAAACTCCTCAAGAGGGAGGCAAAACAACAAACACAACCAACCCCACAGGTCATGACGGTTGTTGATGTTAATCGTAAAGCGGGATAAATGCCTTAAAAAGGGAACGAAAAACTCAATATTCCACAGCATAACGTGAAAAACGTAACCTGGGGGTCCACTGTACCTGAATTTATAGGCAACGGCTAACAATCATTTTAATATTTTAAATATTTGAATTATTTGTCAAATAATGATTTTTTTTTTTGTTTTAAACAGGACTAGTTCAAATTGACAATCCAAGAAAAGCTCAAACTAATAGTTATTCAGTTTTTGGTTTTGCCTGTAATGTCAGAAAATAGGTGTTTATATTGATCATTGTTTTCAGAGTAAAAGCAAATGTTTTCAAACATCGCATTTCAATTCATGCCAAAGACAGTCACTATGTACTTCCATGGATTATATACTCCAGAAATCAGAATATTTACTGCTGAGAGATGTGTAAAATTCTTTTTATTTATAATGTTTATTATTATTAATAATTAATTGTTTTAATAATAATAATATAACCGTGCCAGAAGAGTGAAAATGATCACCAAACATAATAATAATAATATAAATGTGCCAGAGAAGTGAAAATGATCACCAGATGCCTATAATACATAGCAATCAATATAATCTATTGTAACACCCATATAAAGCACATATTATCAATATATTTCCGCCGCACTAGATCCTTAATTCATGAGAACTTGTACAATGCAACCTACCTTGTTGACAGTTGGCGCAGCATTGGCTTGTTATGAATAGAAACGTTGCTAAATGCCACTAGAATCTGTAGATTGGTGTGTAATGAACCGCTGGGATTCAAATAATGAATTACTTGAATGATGGGAATTATCCCTAAAACGAGATGAATGAGCTAAGAAATGTGAAAGCTGTCAATATGAAATGTAAAATCACCCAATGTTAAGTCAATGGGATTTTTGGCATGGAAAACAGGGAATTGCGAGAAATCTGTAAAAACTTGGAATTAGAAAAGGGAAGCAGTCGTCGCACAATTAATTGGAACAATATGAAATTGGAACGTCTGAATCTGATTAACTGGGAAGGAGTTGAAATGCGTCAAAAAACGGGTGGAATACTAGGTAGTGCGAAGTGGGGTCCAGTAGGAGAGCAGACAAGTGAACGTGGTTTCTTCCCCCATTGGAAAAGACGAATCATTTAGTTTAATATCGTCAAATATTTTGCGGGGTTATTTTATTATTTTTTGTTTTCTTCATGTTGCCTTGATTTTTCTGTTACAAGACTGACTGGAATGGTCATCAGGTTTGTTTTAGATGTTGTGACAACCACAAGTTAATTCTGGTTTCTATAGGTTCTATAATCTCTATGTTGAACATTGTGTTTATTTTTTTATTTCCATTGTTGTCTTGACCTCTTTTTAAAGGTTACATATTACATAAAAAAATGAGTTCAGGTCCCTCCAAAAATAATTACTGGTACTCATCAGTCCTGATCAATATGAATTAATTAAACTTACTAAAATTTGTAAAAAAATATAAAAAAATGTCTCGAATATATGCAAAGATGCTAGACATCTAAGGTGTGGATATAGCTGAATGGAAATGCAAGAGGCTTGAATTTCACATATACTGTATACTAGTTCTTTTAGTATCTGATGAAAAGCGTAACGTGTTCAAGTATAAATTATTCAAATTGCAAGGATGGATAGGCATGAGGATATGATGCCAGTTTTGAGTCGCTGAGTTTTAGTAGTTGAATAAATATTACAATTTGAAATTAACTCTATTGTTTTAATAATAGTGATGTTGATCTCTATCAAATCAAAATTGTAGTGATACTATTTTCTTTCCTCTTTTAGTTGTCAACATCAAAGAGAGAGCCAATAGCCATGGATGTGCTTGGTTCTAAGAACAATGAAAGTACCTTCCCAAGCTTAGGGGATTTGGATGACTTTCTCACCAAGCACAACTCTAACTTCATATGGCTCCTCGTGGGTAAGTGCTTTGCATGTGTTCTGGAAACATCAGTTGATTAAAAAACAAACAAACAAAAAAATTCTGTATGTAGTCTTAATGTTAATACAATACGATATGATATACTTTATTGTCCCTATTGGGGAAATCTGTCTTGGACTCAGCAGCTGCAGCAAACATGAGAAAACGAACACAAGACAGCAAGCAATATACGCAGACAACAATTTGCACCTTGGTATTGCACATAAATATTGCACAAGCAGGATATCCTGACACATAATAAAAACAAATGCTAAAACATGTAAAACCATATAAAACATGCTAAAAGAAACTAAAATGATCACACTATGTGCTAAAAGCATTTGTCGTGTTTTCACCTGTAGTAATTCAAAACTAAATGTATTTTGCTGCATATCTGTCTTACTCTTGCTGTTAAGCAACTCTACACAACAGAGGTAGCTCCCCTTTGAGACATTATATATTCATTTGAGGACAAAGTTGAAGCAGTGGTGCTCTCACTCTCCATCATTGAAGTTAAGTAATAAAGTGCGTACATCTGAAGGAGTATGATGATATACAGTATGGTGTCAATTTGGCATTTTGGCAAATTTTCATCATCTTGAAAAAAAAATTGAAAAAAGTAGAAAGTATGACATTACACTTCTAGCAATACATTGCACTTCTAGCAATTTAACTGTTTGAGTAAAGGCTTAGACAAATGATTTATTTACAATAATTTAACAATAATAACAATTTGCAGCTAAACCAAACCTCTAAGGTGGAAGGCATAAATCTGTTCTGGCTACACATGCCTACTAATCCAATCACACGTCTAACAGCAGCCTTCTTAGATGTGTGATTTGCATGTGCCAGTGGGAGTAAATCAACAAAAAAGGACTTAGTGAAAACACAGTCATGACATTGGCTCTGAACACCTGTCTACTTATACCGCTCCTGTTTCCTGCTTTTTCATCTTTGTGGCATATGCGAAAATACACTGTATATATATTGTTGTCAAGCAATTTTACTCCTATAAATGATGATTTCTTAACTAGTCATTTGTCTTTGTTTTGCCA
The DNA here is from genome assembly GCF_059441005.1 of Hippichthys cyanospilos. Taxonomy (NCBI): domain Eukaryota; kingdom Metazoa; phylum Chordata; class Actinopteri; order Syngnathiformes; family Syngnathidae; genus Hippichthys; species Hippichthys cyanospilos. The sequence continues at coordinate 18,078,274 of NC_142382.1, forward strand.
TGAAGCTACCATTCTGTCCTGTGGATGGATCATCTATTTAACTTACTATAACTCTCGAAACATTGGCCTCATTCTCACCCACATCATCAACAGACTCTACAAGGATGGCTACATTCATATTGGTGAGTTCAACAGCAGCTCTGTTACATAGTAAATCTGCGAAAATTTGAATTCATATGTGCCAAACTGCAATATGGTTGACTGTAATACAAAAGCGCAACAGTGTAAATTTCACTTTGTCATTGCATAGTCCACCATTTATACCTGGAACATTTTCCCTGTATGTTCAAAACAGCAATCAATGCATGTTGCACTTCTAGCTTTTAGTTTTTGCCTGGCATAGTTATCTGTTCTTTTTTTTTTTACATCTAAGACCCATACTAAGATTTAAGATGTTGAAAATTGTCTCTAATAGACTTTAGATGTCACTGACACTTGTTTTGGACAGAAATTGCTTACCTTATTGATCTTTCGGTGTTTAGTTGGTTGGAGTGGTAACTCATTGTTTATGGTCAGCATGATTTTTCATTGTATGCTGTTTAAGGATATTTTTTACTTTGTAAGTTAAATCAAGTACAAAACAAGTAAAAAAAAAAAAAAAAAAAAAAAAAAAGTAAAGTGCATTATGACCCACTTTGTCTAACACAAAACTGGCCTCATCTTGCTCCATAGGCTCCTTCTCTTTCTCTGTGCTGTCAGGAAAGGTCATGTTCCGAGACGTTTACTATATCAACCACGACATGTCTATCAGGTAATCTGATCATTGTTGCAATGCTCTGTTCTATCTAATCTGTCAACAGAATCTTTTTTTTTTTTAAAGACTTCCTCTTTATATTTCCTATAAATACATATTTCATATGGATTTTTTTTTCTTGGACAGGATACAAGATGGCTTTCTTATATTCCGCTGGTGGAAAATGTATAACCCTAAGCAGAAACAGCATGGTGAGCAACTTGGGAGATATTCCTATGATTCACACAAATTTGACCTTTGAAAAATGTTGACACACTGCTCATCACATTCATTTGTCTTTCCTAATTTATTTAAAACAATAATGAATTATTAAATGTAGTCAGTCATACTTACTGTAGGTGTTGTTTTAGTCTTTTAACTCTAACCCTAAACAATACATACTCACAGTGGATCCCCAGTTAACGATGACCCATGCCGTAGTTTTTTTTCACTTTATGACGTGGACTGCAATGTTTTTTCATCCCCTCTTTACGGCACTTTTCCCACTTTAGGACATCAATAACTGTCATGTCCTTAGGGTTTGGCTGTGTTTATGTTGTTTTGCCTTGATCTTCAGGCGTTTTTAGGTAATTGATTGATCCTAGTGAGTGCTTACAATATTGTATTTACTGTGTATTTTAGTGCTTAATTCAAACTTTAATTGGTTAGCCATGGGTCCCAAGATTGCTAGTGATGTTAAAGGGTGAAGAAGATGATAAGTATGGAAACGCAGCTGGAGATGATAGACACAAAGAAGGCTAGGCTAGGCTAACCTTGCTAGGGAATATGGCCATAACAAGCTCGTCACGTCAGTCAAAGGTAAATAAATCTTTTTCATAATATTTTTTTTTTTATTTATGATGTTATTTCATTGTATACATGTATATTTTATATACCGTATTTTCTGGACTGTAAGCCGCATCTGTATATAAGCCGCAGCAGCAAAAATTGACCAAAAAAAACATCTTTTTGCCACGGATAAGCCGCACTGCACTATAAGCCGCAGGTCATAACAGATATTTATGCAAAAAGGTGGTATATGAAAGTTTTACATTTTTTGTATATATTTATTTTTAAAATTTTCTACCAACTGCTACATCCTCTCTTTAACAGCATTGTATCCCATTGTTTAATTGATAGATGAACCCTAGTGAACATTGCACACACCGCACAAAAATAATATATACAATCATATTATAAATACAATCATATATACTGTATACTGTATATCAAACACAAACTTTTATACAAGATCCTTATGCCGTCCTCACTCCGAAGCTTTGGGTTTTTCGCCAGCTAGACGGCTGGATAACAACATTTCAAACAACCAGACTGTCTTTTGTTTTGCTTTATTTGAACAATGGCCATTAACCATGACCCTCTTTCAAGTCAGTCAACTAACATATAAACACTTGCCGAACTTTAATCTATGAATTTACTGTATTTTTAGCCAACATTAGCGGGTTAGCAACAACTAACAACGACGACTAACTATAAAGTGCAGCCTCTACATAAACTACTCTACATAAACCTCTACTATAAACACTCATCGCTTACTGAACATAGGCAGTAGCGTGCGTTATCAACATACACAGTACTGTATAATGTACTATTTGCTTTTTTACATTTTTTTTTTTTTTGCGCATTTTTTAAATTATTTTTTATTTTGAAATATTTTTAATTTTTCCTGGAAAAACCCACGAAGTACTGAGACCGCGAAGTAGGAGGGATCACTGTATATATTTAGCGGCTTGGTTTATGCTTGACACGTCCACGAGTTCCGCGCGGGTCCCACGCCCCTTCGCGCGACTGCTAAATCAGTACAATGGGCCCCCATGTTACGAGATTAATCCGTTCTGCGGTTGGGCTCGTAAGGCGAATTCACCATATGGCGAGCAATCCAAACCTTTGTTAAATAGCCAATGCGTTTAGAACCCCAGGTAAAAACAACAAAATTGTACATACATATTAAAAGTTATATAGTAATAATAGTAAAAGAAAATACTAAATACTACATATATATATATATATATATATATATATATATATATATATATATATATATATATATATATATATATATATATATATGTGTGTGTGTATATATATATATATATATATATATATATATATATATATATATATAATATACATGTATACAATCAGAACACATCATGAATAAAAAAATATAGAAAGCATTTATTTACCTTTGAGTGCCGCTTGAGATGCCCATATTCTCTAATAAGGGTTATCTACACCATCGTTTCCAAATCTTTTTCTTACTTCTCTCTTTAACATCACTAGCAATCTTGGGACCCATGGCTAACCCTTTCAACCTTGAATTAAGCAGTAAAATGCAGTAAAAATACGGTTTTGTAACAGCTCGCAATAGAACAAAGCTTTACCATTCCGCCATTTTGAAACGAGTGAGGTCGACCAATAGCAGACCAGCATCTTCGTGAAGAGACGCTGGCCAATAGCAGACCAGCATTTTAGTTTTTTTTTTTTTTTTTTTTTTTTTTTTAAGTATCAAGCCTTGAAGCCGTGTTAACATACTGTTTATTTTAGAAATATGCAATAAATAGACATGTTTTATCAAATACGATGAATAATTGTGATTAATAATTTCAATACTGACCAAAATAATTGTGATGATTATTTTGGATATAATTGTGCAGTCCTATATATTATGCTGTATGCATTTATTTATTCAGTATTAGAAAATATTTTAGCTATCGCTTAAAAATCCACCTGAAGATATGGTAGAAGCTAGTCGTTGATGTCATGCTTGTGCATCACAGGCAAACATGTTGAGAAAAATATTTTTTCGCCCGTGTGATTGTGTTCCTTGCCCAAACTGACTTTTATATCCTGCCACCGTCTGCTTTTTTTTTTTTTTTTTTTTTTTTCATAAGGAGCACATCTAACGAGTGCTTCTTCAAATGCTCAGTTGAAAACTTTTGATCACTTGTACCCAAACAACATGAGATGATATTATGTCCTGCTCATGTTTCTTCAACCAGGTAGTGCTTCTTCTTTAGTGGTCATCATTTTGAAGTATATCTGACCCCTTTTCACCAACCACTTCCATGCTAACTTGCAATTTATTTATTTAATCCTCTATTTAGAAAGAAGTTGACATTGCAGAATTACTTGAGCTCTTCAATGTTGTTTGATATGCTGTGAGGGATAGTAAGCGTGCCTTCGAATGATCACAATGACATTAGTGATGCTGTACGATTTTATGCAATACTTCATCAAAGTCCCACTGTTTGAATTCACCGTCCCCTTCCAAAAAAAAACCCCAAAAACCCACTGGTAATGTAGGATTGTCAGCACATCTCTAATTCATCTTCTAAAGAATTTCTCATTAATATCTCATTCAATTTCTCATTCAACTTTTTCAACTTTTCATGATTAGGTCCTCTTAAGAATGTTTTTTTTGCTGATATGTAATAATTTGTAGAGAGATGTAAAGTACTATTTTCAGTCCAAAGAGAATGTAAATAGCAAAAAAAATGAAGATGACTACCTGTAAAACAGACTTCCATACATATGCACCTCGTAAGTCACACTGTTGCTTTTGGAGATAGTTAAAAGTTTTTAAGTGCTTCTTATAGTTGGACCAATATGACAACTAGTAGCATCAAATATATATTTTTTTACAGTTTGTAAATAACTGCCCTAAATGCATGCAGTATATATCTCTTTGGATTGTTGAAGGAAGCTTAGGTACCTACTAGTAAGACCACATGCAACCACAAAAATAATATGTAAACTGCACAAAGGAAAGAATCAAGCTGGGAATGATTTAAGCCCAAACTAAGATTCCATGCCACTTCTGATTCAATGTATTGACATTTTGCTCTGTTGTGCCATCAGACCCCAAGGCGGAGACCAGGCTTTATGTGACAGTTAATGGTTTTGAGTTTCATGTCTACAATCGGACTGACCTCTATGCCCATCTACAAGAGACATTTGGGCTTGAGCCGACACTTAGCAGACTCAAAAAAGATGACAACCATGAAGGGGCGGGAAAAAACAAGACCCTGGAACGGTAAGACCACTTTATATAGATTTACAAGTATTATTTTAGACATTTATAGTTTTGTGTTAGATTCATTGTTGTCTGTACACTACCTTCACGTCTACTGTATACTGGTTACTTTTCAGCTATACTGAAACAAACTGGGTCAATTTCCAATTATTTAGTCAAAAACATTATAAAAGTCAAAAGCATTATAAAATAAAATGCCGCTTTAGCTTTGCTGGCTTCATCGCCTTGCTAGCAAGCTATTGTAGACACAAAACGCATCTTGACAAATTTCAAAATTATTTAATTTTTAAAAATATATTAAACTGGATGGATTGATTGCTTTTTTTTGAAGAGTTATACATACTTTCAAATTCCACTGCTCTAAAGAGATCACTTAAATGAAGCAGTGTCAGTTGCAGTCCCACGCAAAGCAACAACAGTTTAGAAAATTGTTCATTCAGTCATGCTGTAAATTGAAGGTGCTGTTTGGCCGAAGAGATTTCTGCATCTTCAATTGATTGCTTTTTCTGAAGTACCCTGATGCCTAACAAACTGAATTTCTGTTCATAAAACTGAATGTGAAAATCAGTTAAATTGAATTTGTGTAGATAAGGTTTGGTAAACTAAATCTATGTAGATAAAGTTTGACTTCAAATCTAATTTATAATTTATTCAGATTCAGTTTCTAGTGGCACATACTGTATTTCAGCCAATAATGTCCAATCAATCATGCAAATTCAACTTAACATTTATACTGAATCGGTCAGGGGAGACTGCCAGTAATGCCGTTGACCTACAGGGTGCATGTGGAAATTGGGTTAATTGGCCTAAGATCGATTGGTTAGAGGCAGAGAGAGAAGAGGAGGATTGTTAGTTAGATGTTTTAGGGCTGAGAGTTGGCATGTTAAAAGCTAACAAAGGTACAGTCAAAGTTAGGGAGTAGAGTAGTACAGTTTGTGTGTGCTGGAGAGCAACCTGAAGGGCAGTAACGACTGACATATTGGGAGATTTCAAACTCTTATCATGGCAACAGATAGAAAAAGGAATAAAGGAGGGGTGATTCTGATACAAGATTATTCAAATTGAGGTGAAAGAAGCATCAGGCAAGGTGATGATTGCGATGCTAGAAACTGTAGGAACTAATTGCCATTTTGGTTCTTCGGCAGTGTGAACATTCAAGCTGAGAATCCAGACACCACATCGTCTTGGCGCTCCCTCATTCCTGTTATCAAAGTTAACATCAGTACGGTGAGTAATGTAGCAATGGTAGCACAGTTAAAAACTGCTGCTGTGATTCAGTAAGGCACAGCTATTAGTCATTTCTAGGTATTTGCACCCCCCATGATGTGCATTCTATATCTGCTTTCTTCCATTGAAGGGTCGGCTAGCATTTGGGAATCACCACCTCCCACAGACTCTGTGCTTGCACTTTGAGGATGCCTTCCTGACCTATGCCACCAAGCCTCCATCCAGCCATCTGGACCAGTACATGCATATTGTAAAGGGCTCACTGGAAAACGTGCGAGTCATGCTGGTTCCTAGCCCACGCTATGTTGGCATGCAGACTGATGAGTAAGTCACTTATTAGCAAACATCCTAATTGCAGATTTTTCTGAAATCACATTCAATTGCCTATTCAGGGTGCTAAAATATGACTTAATGACGCTGGCATCTTCTTGTAAGGTGTCAGTTGCCAGCGTTTAGCGCAGCCTGTAGCATGAATTAGCCGTTAGCTAGCAACGCTCTTATGCGCTTTATCGTTGGGCGAGCACAGTCAGGTTATCTTTCAGTAGCAGATTAAGAGAAGAAAATTACTCATTTTGATACTGACAGATAGTTGCCATTCATCCAAACCAAGCCAACTGTGCAATGTGGTATACAAAAATGTTAAAGAGTTAATCATACAACTGGTTCAATGAATCAGAAAAGTATCTGGTGAGAGACAACATTTGTAATATAGATGTTACGATCATTAAAAAAAACAAAAATGGGGCGTGCATTCAATATGGTGAGATTCAATTAACATTTTTGTGCCAGTAATCAGTTACTCTTGACACTCTAATCGGCGAACACACTCAAACCATTGTGGAAGCAAAAACACAAATGTCAAAAAAATGCATATGCAGTTTTTGAACATATCAAAAAATATTAGAACTATCTTTGCACTTTCTTGTAGACCTCCCAGGCTGATGGGCGAAGGGTTTGTGGTCATGCAGTCCAATGACGTAGACATCTACTACTACCAAGATGAGCCTGGTACGACATGTACACACACACACACACACACACAAACACACACACACACACACACACACACACACACACACACACATAAACGCACACAAAACTGAATATTGACAAATTCACTTGATACAGGATTGATATCAACCAAACTAAGCAAGAACGAAACGTACTAAGTTTTAGTGACCAGTGGGAAAGCTGCTTTTCATATTCAACAGTTTGAAAGTGTTTTCTCCATATTCATTGCATATTGTAGACAAAATAATTATTAAAATTCATTATTTGAGGGTAATAAATAAGGCTAAAAAACCTCTTGGTGTGAATTTCTGCAGGTGTGGTATCAGTGGAGCAAGAGACTGGGGAGGATGCTGGGACACCCAGTGAGGATGATAAGCTTCAGGATCTTCCACCATGCTGGGGTCTTGACATTGTGTGTGGAAAAGGAACAGACTTCAACTATGGCCCATGGGCAGATCGCCAGAGGTGCACAAACAATAGCATGCATCACTGACACAGTTTTAAAAATGTATCCTAAAAATATAAATTCATGCTTTGAAATCATAATTATAGCTTGTTGGTTTGCGAAGCTTGACATCAAGTTTGTATTGAAACACATTCAAACAATTTTTTTTTTTTTTTTAAAGGGATTGTCTGTGGAAGTTCTTCTTACCGGCCGACTATCAAGACATGAAGGTCACTGAAATGGCCCAGCCAGGACAACCCAGGCAGATTCAGGCCTTTGAACTCCGAATGAACATCATTGCTGATGCCACCATTGACCTGCTGTTTACCAAAAACAGGGTATGTTACGTCATTGAGTTTTTTGTGGTCACTTATTTATTTTATTTATTTATTTATTTATTGGGTGGGCAGCATGTTTTACTGCACTGTGTTGAGTTCATTTTATAGGTTGACATTGTTTTTAATCATCTTGTGGATAAATTGTCAATTTACAATTTACATGCTGTCTTGTTCTTATGGTGTCATCGTATTTATTTAGCTAACAGCTTCCTTGATTGACCTACAGTCAAGTCATTGCCATCCACTTTGTTGACTTGGATTTACTGTTTTGAATATACCTGGCATCCAAAAGTGTGCCGTTGAAACTTGACTTCTGTTTCATTCTTGTTACTAGGAAACAAATGCCATCCATGTGAATGTAGGTGCTGGTTCTTACCTCGAAATCAACATCCCCATGACTGTTGGAGAGACCGGTATGTTTTTTATGCTGAAATGACTAAAACATGCCTGAGCTCATGTACTGTAAATCACATATCCGTGTCATGTCTGCACTACACTGGGCAAGGCATATTATATTCTTATCTTATATTGGCTGAAAGTCAGTATCATTTTGACTTGAGCAAAGCTTGTTAAAAAATATTTTTTGTTGTTGTTAAAAGGGTACCTGTGGTTGTCAGACGAAGAAAAAAAATCTTGGTTATAAAGAAAATATTGCATCAAAAAGCGCTTTGGTTAAATTGGTTGAATTATAAGAAAGCTTTTATTAGCCTGAGGGACATCCCGCCGCAGCCGCAGAGGTTCCAATCGTTTTTTGTTTTTTTCAAAAGTACCGTATTTTCCGCACTATAAGGCGCACCGGATTATAAGGCGCACCCTCAATTAATGACATATTTTAAAACTTTTTCAATCACAATATAGTAATACTCAAAGTAATAAAAATAGTAACTCAAATAATAACTCTAAACTCTCAATAGCATAACTCAATGTCAATATGACCAACATTGTTCAACTTTAAACACACAAAAGAAACAGGTAACGCTTACTTTATCAGTTCATTCCCCATCTACGAATCTAAATATTGATCCATATATAAGGCGCACCAGATGATAAGGCGCAAAAAAAGGCTTTTAGGTGTGCCTTATAGTGCAGAAAATACGGTAAATATTGCTGTTTGAACTTGGTGATAATGTCGATATAATATGATACAAAGTGACACATTACAAGATTCAATTTCCAATACATCGCATATTGGTTTTGAAATGCCTTTTTTTTCTTTTCTTTCTTTTCTTTTTTTGAAATGAATCCACTCCGGAGTTGTTTTCGTTTTATGATTTTCGTCATAATATGAATCATGTTTTACATGTAAATCATTCCAAGAGCTTCAAAAACATCACATTAAATTTTACAGTACATGACATTTCCAGTGAGGCGCTGTGGCAACAGAGGATGAGAGGAAACATCACAAAAATAAAACTTAATGATACGAAGATAATATTTTATTGTAGTCATATCTTGGGCTTCCATCTGTTCAGGTTGTCTGTAATAAGTCCTGTATGTGTTCCAGAGAAGCGCAATAATATCCACTCTCCCTCAACAAGCAGCCATATTAACGTGCAGTAGAATCTCATGTTGCATGTAACTCAGATTGAAATTTTGAGATTTCAGGCTTTGTTTTGTTTTACTTTGTTTTATATGCTGAGTAATTGTAATATTATGAAAGGGAAAAAAAACGTACAAAAGCGACAGTATCTCGAGGTTTCACTGTATTTAATACATTATAATGATAGATTTCTCCTTTGTTGAAGAGCACTGTCACCAGTATCCTGTGCTGGCACAAGTGGCAAATTGCTACATTTATATTTGTGCCACATCAGTGCCACCTGAAAGAGTATTCCCAACTGCTGGGGACATATTAACATAGTCAAAGGCATTTTTTTTTTTTTTAAACAAACATTGCCCAAAATATCACAAGACTTATCACAATACACCTTTGCGGCATCACAATATATCACAATACACTTTTAAGACACAATAACCAGCACTACTGTTTAGATATGTGTAGTTGCATTGTAGACAAAGTAAAATTGTTGTTAACTTTCATCACATCATAATTTTATTTCACTTGATGCTACTGCTTTTCTTCCCTCAGGCTATTCGCCCACCATCAAAGGGCAGCTGCTTCATGTTGACACCACCAGCAGCATGCAGTACAGGACTCTCCTTGAGGCTGAGATGTTAGCTGTAAGTAGCAGCTAATTACACAAGCAGCAGGCATCTCGGGACATTTTTTCTTATTGTCACCTGAAAGATGTTATTGTACATTTTGGTGTTAAGCACATGTGATTTAAACCCAAAATGTATTTTGCCTCCAAAATTTCAGTTCCACGTGATTGCCAGCTATCCCAGAGTATGGAACATGCCCCAGTCTTGGCAGTGTGAGATTGAGGTGTACAAGGCCACCTACCACTTCATCTATGCCCAGAAAAACTTTTTCACTGGTGAATTAGAAAAAAAACCAAACATGTTTTGATATTTAAATAGTCAAAAATGCTAAATGGATTCATGTAACATTTTTTGATGATTTAACAGATTTGATTCAGGACTGGGCCAGTGACAATGCGCCGGATATTTACTCCTTTGTTCCCTATTCCTGGACATTCAAAATGCTTTTTCACCAGTTTGAGATGATCTGGGCGGCAAACCAGCACAACTGGATTGACTGTTCTACCAAGCAACAGGAGAATGGTGAGGAAGATTTATGTTTGTCTTATGTTTGCACAGTCTTAAGTGCAAAACCAAACCAACACGGTCGAAGTAAAACAAAACACAAAGTGTGACATTGACCTAATAGGAAGAAAACTGAGGGAATGATTGTGAGGGCTTTTTTTCTGATTTAGTAATGATGATAATGATGTGTCAAAATTTTCCTTACCTTTTTTAGTTACATGAAAGATACTGTAAATGTAGGAACTTCTCATAGCTTGATGCAATGTACTAAAAACTACCAACTAAAAACTACAACCACAATTCTGCATACAACATGTGCAGAATGTGGCTTGGCATAACATGACTTTTTCTTCTGTCATGGAAACACTTTGGTCTCCTCAGTCAGTAATAGGAATGTAATGATCAGAGTTAGACAAGCGACAGTAATGGTTACATGGGTGTCTTTATGTTGCCAAGAAACAACACAAACAAAAACAAAAATGCGTACTGTTCATGTGTAAGTGGTATTAGTAAACCCCCCCAAAAACCTAGGAAGTCCATGGGTTTGTTCTAAAAATAGTCAGCGATGGGACACTGTGACTTGTTAAGAAGAATTAAAATAGAATGTTTATTTACTTAAACTTAAAATGCAATTTTTTTTATTAATGTGCCAAATATTCTATAATTTGTTGAAAAATAAAATAGGAATAAGAATTTGGAATAGGAACAAATGTTTACATCGATACAAATATTTCAAAAAAGTACATTTTAGAACTTCATTTTAATATCGTGACATAGGTTTTTATAGTTTGCTTGTGGTTATCATACTCTCAAATCCAACAGCGGCTCATACCTACAATAACTGCTTTCCAACTGTAATTCCTCCATCGTTCTTTTTCTGCAGTGTACCTGGCAGCATGTGGTGAGACGCTCAATATAGACTTCATTTTGCCTTTCAATGAGTTTGTTCCAACAACTTGCCATACCCGCTTCAGTTTGAAGGTTAGTCCTTCTTTAAGGTGTGATGATTCGCTTTGAAAGTACCTATGCCAAAATCTGATTTCTGTGCAAGTGCAATGATTTTTTCCTCTTTGCTGACAGTAAAAAAACACATCTATACAATGCTCATAATGTTCATAAGTTACAGTATATTTAGACTCAAATGCATGTTATGTCCTGGAAATAGGCTTTAAATGTATGTATCCAAGTATTTGTACTTGTGACATTTTTAGGCAGAGGATACGGACATGCGACTGTCTCTACCTGAGTGCCATCCCAGCCGCTACCCACTCCTCACCCTTGCCAAAGATTACCAAAATGTCAAGCTGCCACCAGATATCCTCATACCTGGGGAAAATCAAAATGCTCCGCCGCCTAAACCCAACAAATCCCGGTGGAGGAATACCACCCTTGCAGAGTGAGTTTTAGGGGGGAAAAGTGTACATAATTAAAATGGGCTTCATAACTCACTCATATATTTTTTTAAAATGCTGACTGTTGGATAATATTTTTTTTTTCCAGGATAATTTTAGTCTAGTTTTAGTAATTCCTTTTTTCTTAAAAGCGTGGCTCATCTCCATTACCATAATTGCTTTCATAATACTGCAATTTCAGACCATTTTTTCTGTTTCGACTCACGTCCCCATGAAGTAGGGATGACTCGATAACATTTTTTTTTACACCCCAAAATGAAACAAAATTGTTGAAACAAAATTCAAACAGACACAAAAAAACAAAAACGTAAAAAAACTTACATTTTCCGAACCCCGATCTTTTTCTGATTCCGCGTAGTTGACTATGTGATTGGGCCCGATTTCCAATTAGATGATCGGAGTATGAACATCCTTAGATGGTCTTCTCGTATAAGTATAACCCCACTTACTGTTGCTAGAATCGATTGTTATCACTCTTTGGTCACGTTTGAACAAATGCATGTTTTTATTCTTTCCATAACAACCTCACTACTGTATAAAGTATAAAATGTTTGTTAAATGCTACCTCATTTTAACTGCTTAAGCCACTTATGGTTTAAAGGATTTTGGTTGGTTTCAATTTGAATATAATAATTTATTGAATATAATAAATAGTAGTTTATTTATATATATATATATAATATATATATATATATATATATATATAGTGTGTGTGTATATATATATATCGTGTGTGTAGAATTTTCAACTCAACATTTTGTCATGTTCTCTATGTTTCCTTAACATCAGAGCTGGCTGGGTCGACTGCTGGAGTGTACCAAACTTCTTGGTCATCATTGACTACACATGGCATCCTATTTATCCCCAAAAAGCTGATGAGCAACTCAAACAATCATGTAAGCATTCTGCTGTGGTATGATGGGTTTCTCATTCTTTTGAAAACTCAAGTAACTTCTATACCTGTCCTAAATGCAGTCTCTGAAATGGAGGAATCAATGCTTTCAGCTTTACGGCCCCCAGAGCACACGTCAGGGCACCACACCCACCCATACTATACGTCTGCCTCAGTCGGCCACAGCCGGGTACCAACAGATCCCTCAGAGCTGCCCCCTGACAGACTTCATGTTGAGATGGAAATGTGTCCTGATTCTCAAATTATCCTGTATGGGCCTTTACTCAGGGCTTTGATTTCTATTAAGGTAGAAGTTGTTATTATTGTCTGAAATGTTGTCTTCCTTACAAAATTTCTGTTGCTTTGTTTCATAAAGATTCTGTCTGAAAACAGTGTTGTAGAGTTTTACACAGTACAACCCATGGTCAATTAAGAAACCTTCTAAAGTCCACTCTTGTGCTGTTTTCTCAGGAAAATTACTTTGGTGAAGATGACATGTACACTGACTTTGAAGAGACAGTGTCAAGTCCGGTTTTGTCCACTTCTTCATCAGGCCTTGGTTGGTCACCTCTTGGAATGGAAGATAATGGACATAAGGAAACTTCAGACATACATCCCTTGGACCTGCGGCCATGGGACATAACTGTGCTCATTAATCTCTACAAAGTCCATGGCCGACTGCCTATGGTAAGGCTGAATGTCACTGTCACGTTGTATGCATTTGTAGATAATAGTGGGTAAGAGCAACGTTTTGTACAAATATATTCTGCGAGAGCAACAAAAATGTAATCATGGATGGATTTGGCCAGAATATAAAGCCATTCTTGTATCCATTTTGTTTTGCATAACGTTTAATCCCTCTTTTGGATTCTTACATGGCAGAAATCAATGAATTTTGCTTTTAAGTTTGCTTTCCTGGGTTTCAACAGCACTGTAGCAGTGAGGGGCCAGAGGGACCATCTGGCTTCTTGGAGCGGTTATGTTTTGAAATGAAAAAAGGTTACAAGGAAACTATGCTTCAATTACTGCTGTCACCAATTCACATCTTCATCAGTGACAACTACCAGGTAAAGCAAAGAACTGACTGATTTCTTAAGTCTTATGCCATACCACATCAATCTTGCATCAGCCTTGGACTGGCAGTTTTCTGGAAACCTTTGCCCAACTGATGTAGATTTAGTTCCTTGGAATTCCTTGTATTCTTTTAATGGGTTTAGAACCTCTTTGAATATCTACAGCTAGTTGTGATACATTTTTGTTTCGAAATGTCTCTCAAACATTTGACAGACTACGATGTGTCCTACCACCTTGCCCATTTGGTACCTCTTCACCAGGATCCCACTATATTTTGACAATGTCTGATGTCTGAGAGAGGAACCAGAGGAGTTCAGCATCATAACGGATGAAATTGACTTGATTTACACCGTATACAACACGTCTTTTTTTTTTTTCTTAAGTAGAACAATTGGTCTAAGGCCTTGTCTACATGTAGCCGGGGTTCTTGCAAACAGGCAGCAAATTTCTCCATTTTGCCCTATTTGCTGTATGTGGCCGGGCTTTTTTTTCATCAAAATCAAATGTTTCAAAACCTCCGGCCAAAGTGGAGATTTCCCCAAGCCTCCGGTTTTGTGGTTGCGTGTGACCAGCTTCAACAGGGATTTGCGTCATTGCGCTACTCTTTTTTTTTTTTTTTTTTTTTTTTTCTGTCGAAGACGCGGATACCGTGGCAGAAGCACCAGGACACCCTGTGCCGCAGATTTGTGGCCAGCATTTTGGACCCTTGCTTGGTGAAGAGGGGCGCGTCTAAGAGTTAGGATGTCAACTGAAGTTCTGCCAATATTCTAGTGATAGAACATGGTGATTTTCTCGGAATTTTACTAACGATTATGCATATATGAGATGTACATTACAAATTACACTTAATTTACATAGCCCTTAATTTACGTAGCCCTTCGTATTACTCAGTAACAAAGAAGTAGCTCTCGGTTTCAAAAAGCTTGGTGACCCCTGCGCTCGATTATATGTTCTACAAGTAGCTGCATTGGCAGGAAGGCAAAAAAAAAAAAAAAAAATCCTTCACTGAGTTTAAGGACTGCCACCAAAACGAGACATAAGAAAACACCATCACAATAGCTTTGCAGAGATCCTGTGACATTTTGATGCCAAAACAATGACAAAGGGTAGTGCTTTGTCACTATCTTGTAGCTCTCCATGACAGGCCTTGGTCCCTGTCCGGCATAAACTGCAAGGATTTCCTTTGTTTGAAAAGCACTGATAAATGTTCCTTTAATGTTTAACTTTCCATCGATGAAAACGACTGTCTTTTTTCTTTGCTTGCATCACAGCGTCCCACAATGGACGCAGTGTTGAGGGATGGCCACATAAGCCTGTCTGGTCTTCAGATGAGGGCACATGCCATGTTCTCTGCACAGGGGCTACCACTGGGAAGTGACACCCTTGAATATGCCTGGCTCATTGATATGCAGGCAGGGGCTCTCACTGGCAGGCTGACTGTTCCACAGGTGCATATTTATCCTTGCATATATGCATATATGTGTGTGTGTGTGTGTGCGTGTGTAAACATTGTACATACATATTAAAAATTGCATGCACCACATGTATACAATTAGAAAACATCATAAATAAAAAATACAGAAAGGATTTATTTACCTTTGAGTGGCGCTTGTTATCCACATATTCCCTAGTAAGGGTAGCCTTGGCTAGGCTAGCTTCGTATTTCTTGATTATCTCCAGCATCGTTTCCATATAAATCATTTTCTTACTTCTCTCTTTGACATCACTAGTAATCTTGGGACTAACGGGTACCCTATTTAAGTTTGAATTAAGCAGTAAAATGCACTATAAATATGGTTTTGTAACCACTCACGATAGAACAAAGCTTTACCATTCTGCCATTTTAAAACGAGTGAGGCCGACCAATAGCAGACCAGCATCTCCGTGAGGAGACACTGACCAATAGCAGACCAGCATTGTAGTGATGCGTTGCATGGAGGCATTGACGGCAACTGAAAATAAGTGCAATTACCTAAAAACGCCTGCAGATGGAGACAAAACAACACAAATACAGCCAATCCCCTAGGGTCAAGACAGTTGCTTTTGTCGCAAAACCGGGAAAATGCCATAAAGAGGGGACAAAAAAAACTATTCCACATCGCAACATGAAAAAAAACATGCTAGGGACGGTGTTTTTGAATTCTTACTGAAAGTCTTCTTACTAAAAGTCAAAGGAAGACAAAGCCAAACATCCTAAGTACATTCGTTGATGCTGCCTAAAATAAGGCTTGAGAGGTTTTTTTTATTGAAAATATATTTCAATTTTAAAAGTCATTATTATTTATTTATTTATTATTTTTTACAAAATCAACTAATCTGTCAATCGGTAAAATCAAAAAAAAAAAAAAAAAACTTTTCAAGTTATTTTTTGTTGTTGTTGTAATTTTACATTTTCTTTTCCAGGTGGCCAGTATGATTGAGTGGGGGCAGTATTTTGTTTTCCATGTGATGTCCCGTGAGTTCCAACTTGAACAACCAAAGCCCTCTGTCATCTGCCAGCATGGCGTTGACCGTCGCATCTGTGATGCTAAGGTATTTTGCTTGCCATAACATTTGTGGACCGTTTGTAGTGATTGGTTTCCTCACTGTTCTTCTCCAGATGTCCATCTTAATACTTTACAGACAGTTAACTCATGTAGATGATCAGATTTTTGTGTGTGAATATTTTATTTATTCACCCTTATGTTTATTGGTTTTTATCATATGTCAAAATAAGATGAGTTTTGAAGATAGTGACAGTTGGGCTTTGAAAAAGGTCTTTTCAAGGTGTGCTCCCACTAAGACATTTCAACGAATGCGATTCCCCTCCTGACCCCTGTGTACTCATACTGCTCAAGGCCCGTCACTGAGCTATCCTTTTGTTATTCAACGCTGTTGTTCAACTATTGTATCTTCTTGGATTGTATGTATATAGTGCAGTGTGGCATGATCATGAACTAATTTGAGGAAAGCAAAATAGAATGTGAGTGTTTTGCCTGTATTAGTATACCACTTTGTTCACTGACCACATGGTTTTGTTTAAATGGACAATGTGTAAGATTTAGACCTTTTTTCATTAAAAAGGAATAGATTATATGATTATACATTTAAAAAACTTGCAAATAAATGTGTTCTTAATGATCAACAGTATGTTTTAAATATTAATATCATTAATATCATTAAATTATATTACATTCTCTTCTGAACACTCTTCTGAAGGCTGCCATGTATTTTATAGCTACGGACAAAGGTAAATATAGCACCTCCTGCTGTCCGTAATGAAAAACTGTCTAAATCTTACACATTGTCCCTTTAAAAAGACCCCCGCATCACCTCGTGCCACACTATTTGAGAAGCACTGGCCTAGTGTGTGACTCTCAAAGTCATGTTGCTGTGTTTTAGTTAACCTGCTTGCCGGGTCACTGTCGAACTTCAGAGGAGCTCAAGTATACCATGACGCGACTGGCCATGGATGGAGTGGACCTTTTCATTGTTGAACATGGCTGTGCTGCTAACATTAAAGTATTTATGTCCTTACTTATTATTCTGTTAAATTTGAAACATGCCACAAAGAAATCTTCAGTGCCACCATTGTTTTATATTTGTAATTATTCTTATGTCTATATAACTGCAAAGAAATTAATAATTTGAATAACATGATGATATCTGGGATGACAGTATATATTTTCTAAGACCAAACACAAGCATCTGCTGTTCTTTCCAGGCGGGTATTTTGCGTGTGGCCAACTGCAACCTGCATAACCAGGCAGTGGGAGAGGGCATCAGTGCTGTGGTGCAGGACCTTAACATCCAACAATACATCGAGCAGCAGCAGCACAGTGATGCGAGCAGGCTGCTGCCGGCTGGGCAGGGTCAAGCTCCAGGTCAGCCACTAAATCTCTGCCAACCAACAGTGATGCGACGGGCTGTCTGGCTGGAGGCGGGTTCAGTCAACCTGAACCTAATTACCGCAGACATTGCCCTGGCGGCTGACCATTCAGCCAAATGTGAAGTTCAGAGGCAATTCCTAGAACTACATGACGTGCAGACCAAAAGGTATGAACGCAATCTGTCATTTTCCTCCCAAGTTCAGCCTTTCTACCATGCAGTATTGCTTGTGATCACTAGTGAATTAGCATTTGACATATTTACCTCTCCCTTCTTCCAAGACTCTGGTTCCTGTGGCCTGAAGAGGCTGGCATTCGAAACAAGCGCAGCAGGAATCGCTGTGGATGCCTTGGAGGCTGCAGGTTCTTTGGAGGAACCAATATAGGCTTGGACTTTTTCAAATTAGAGGATATGACACCCTCCTCCTCATCTGCATTCTCTTCGTCTAGCACAGAATCTGATATGTGTTATGGACAGTCTTTGCTTCAATCTGGAGAGTGGATTATGACCAAGGAGACACCCAGAGTGGATGGTAGGAATTGATTAAATTACATGTGATATGCTCACGCTCATGTTTGCTTTGGTCCTGTCAATACAAAAAACTGTTGATGCCTTTGTAGTTCCATTTGTCCATTGATTGGGATGAATGTTTGGCAATTCATCTGCCTGGTGGCACTGCTCTTAAATAAAATGTTTCCCAAGTACAAAGAAGAATGGAGTTTTTGACAACATATGATTGGATTATTCGTAAAAGCATAAATCAGTAGCAGTGCCACCCTAAAAAAGAGGTATCGAAAATGGATGGATTGATACATGGATAACTCAGTTTGAAATTCAACACTCCTCCATGAGTATCAGCAGAATGCATCATGCATAATATCCATCATGCGAATGTAATCCATGTTCCAAAAAAAACATGTTTTTTGGAACATAGATGACATTTTACAGAGTTTTTGTGTACTTTTCCATATTTTAATTTTGTTTTAAGACATGCCTCCAAATGTTAATAGATTTCCAATTATGTGCCTTTTGTCAAATCACTCCTTTTCTCCCTCCAGGAAGGGTTGTTGGGCTGAAAACAGATACACATTCACCCTGCCTGCCTCCTGAGGTTCCTGAGAGGCGAGGTCAGCAGCATCTTAGTCTTCAGGTGCCACAACGCTCTCACAGCTCTGCCTCCTCCTCTGAGGAGAATAGTTCCTCCAGTGCGGCGTTACCCCTGCTGGCTGGAGAAAGGGACACTCCGTCACCAAGCGTTGAACAGCGCATGTTTGCTGTAAATGGCAAAAGTCCCGTTGAGTGAGTAGCATTGAGAATGTTTTTTTGTTCTGATACGTATTTAAAGAAGGTATAATATTTGATCAATGTTATCTTGGCGTTGAGACTTTCAAGTTAAAAGTGCCACTTGTGTGTGTGACCCTGACAGCACTTTCCGGGATATTCCGGAGGGCTCACCGATTTCACCCAATACATCCCAAGAACGCACTTCTGTGCGCTCACCGCTTTGTTCTCCCCTCAAGCGCCAGTCTTCAGTGCACTCCAGTCGATTAGGCAGCACAAAGAGCTTGTCAGCTGCTGTTTTCAATGACAGGCCTCCCCCAGTGCTGACCGGAGGTGTCCAATTCAGCTGTGATGTTTCTAGGAGTGATGAGAACGTCCTGGATTCACCACGTCAACGGAGAAGCTATGGCTCTTTCCCCTTCACGCCATCAGCAGATTCCAACACCTTTCATCAGTACCGTTCCGCTGACTCCAGCATGTCAGTGGCTGACAGCGAAGCCTACTTCTCTGCCGCTGAAGACTTTGAGCCGATCAGTAGTGCTGATGAGGGTCCAGGGACATATCCAGGACGCAAAAAAAGGAGAAGGCAACAGATGCAGCAACCTCCGCAACCGCCTTATTACATCGAGAACTACAGGTCAGTGTGATCCTGTAATTAAACGTTATGTGATCCTGTAATTAAACGTAATGTAACCTACTCATGAATACTTATTCACTTGTTACAGTTTTTCTGGAACTTTAACCAAATATTCAGAACACAATTAAGACCTGAGGGAAATAGTGAATCAGGTTAAGCATTGCTGCATTACAGTAATAATAGCGTAATTGTTAAATACTGTATGTTGAATGCACAATACACCAGTGTACATTATAACTTTTTGGCTGATCAATGTGCATAATTGATAATTTCACTTTTCTGTTTTAATATCTTTTTAGAGCTTAATTTGAGGCCACCCAGGGCTTAAACGCGGTTATTTATTACTGTTGCTTTATATAAATCAATGGATGTTGGAGCACTATAATGAATAAGCTGTTAAAATCCATTAACTGCCACACCATTTGCTTCAGGTCGGCTGTGAAAATTGGATTTCACTTTTCTTTCACAAACCTGCTGTCATTTTCGATTGCCTCAAGTGTAAATAGAGCAATTTCTGTGTGTGTGTGTGTGTGTGTGTGTGTGTGTGTGTGTGTGTGTGTGCGTGTGTGTGTGTGTGTGTGTTTTTCCTACCAATGTAATTTCTCACAAGTATAACCGGTTCAGGGCAGGACAGCTTCTGCTTCAGCAGACGTCTGCATTAGCATGAAATATTATAACTTAGGGTTCAAATGAGTAAATACTGCTGCAGTGCTAATGCAAATTGTACAGATGAAATTGGCTTCACTGCCGGGCTACAGTATGTGGATCATTTATTTTGAGTACATGGCAAAAAAGATCAACCCGTGTAGCTTCACCTGTCACATTGTCTATGATATCTATGTACTTAAGCCATTTGCCTGTATTTTAAATGAGATCATAGTGTTTTGACATCCCACATAATGAATGTACCCTAAATACTGAAGTAAAATTTTAACTTGTTTTACCTTTAGTAAAACCTAGTAGTAATTATGCTGAAATTTCTTTTATCTTGCTTAGCCGAAGCTCCATCTACCACAGTGTTGAAGGTCCTCTCACCTATGTCCTCAATGGGGAGCTGATCACTGAGCCCCGCCCTCTACCTCTCCCACCAATGCTGCCCCCACTACCTTCCCAGCCTCTGCCAAGTCACATATCTCAGGCTTCCTTTGTATCTGCTCTGGCAATGGAAGAAGAGAGCTCAGTGGAGGCCGAAAAGATGGCAGAGCCTGGCCCAGTAACGAGACAGCCCCATGTGATGGCGTGCTACCAGAACTACCTGGCCCACTATCAGGTGACATGTTAATTGCCCATTGGCATGTCTACCTGAAAATGCTAATTACACTTCTCATTCAGATTCAGATTTAGACAGTTTTATTGTACTCAGTGATCTCAGTGATGTAATCAGATCCAAATATAAAATGTCTGTTTTGTTTACACTGTTTATTTTTCTGTAAGGTATCCAATTGGTCTGTCAAGCAGCCGACCAATAAGAGGACCTCCAAGTCTTCTCTACACCGTCCTTTAGATCTGGACACACCTACAAGTGAAGAAAGCTCAGCCTCCTTTGACCAGCTTTCTGTTCCAAGCTTTAAGGTCTGTGTTATCTAACCCAGTATAGTGATCATAATTATTAATGAAATAATTCAAATTTACATCAACAACCAGTATACGCCAGTGTATTAATATTGACAAAATGATTTCAGGTGATAAAACACGGGCTCTCAGCCAGTTCTCTGTTAGATAGAGGACTTCATCTGATGGGGGATAACGGCAGGTATTTAAGCCACTTCTTTTTTTTTTGTTTGCATGATAATATTCCATGCTGAACTGCTAAATGGGATGCAGTGTCCATATTTTGCAATGGAAATCACTTCCAGGGAACTTGTAATGCCTGGAACACAGGTTTTTATTACAGTATCTGGCATGAATGGTAGAACAGGGTTTTTGCACTACTCTTGGGGCACAAAGACACTTAAGACTGGCCAGTGCTAAGTTTATTTTCTGCACCAGCCCCTTTATCACTAACTGCTGTCAGGTCTTTGATCATGACCCCTTTGTTGGAGTGATGCTTGATGGAAATGTGTTGCATCTTATTCTTTGCCATAGA
>NC_142382.1:18105000-18167500 GCF_059441005.1 Hippichthys cyanospilos
AATTATGAGCGGTACGGTGTTTTCCAAATTATCACCTGATCAATGGCAACAAGAGTCATCAGCAAAGTTTTTTTTTTTCAAAATTGTCTTATACATTACTATAAGTCACTTGTGCATGCTTGGGTTATTGGGTTATAAACTCCATCCATTTTCTATAGCCGCTTATCCTCACAAGGGTCGCAGACTCGCTGGTGCCTATCTCAGCTGGCTTCGGTCAGTAGGCGGGGGACACCCTGAACTGGTTGCAAGCAAATCGCAGGGCACACAGAGACAAACAACCATTCATGTGTCTAATCACACCTAAGGACAATTTAGTATGACCAATTCACTTGCCATGCATGTTTTTGGAATGTGGGAGGAAGCTGGAGTGCCTGGAGCAAACCCACTCTGGGAGAACATGCAAACGCCACACATGAAGGCCAGAGCCAGGTGGATTTGAACCGGGTCCTTTGAACTGTGAGGCAGACAAGCGGACAAGTTTTGAATTATTAGCGTAAAATGCTATAAACTCTTTGTCAATGTCAAGGGTCATGCAGGTTTCATGTTTGTTGTATATTAATTTCTGTTGTGTTATTATTCTTAATGTTTCCTTTTAGGTGAACCTTTGTCTCCTGCAGGCATCTGTAGAGGAGGGTTTTCCATCCTGCTCCAGTAAATGTGTTACACATGTGTCTCTTGTGGCACTGTGCTTTGAAAGGATTGCCACCCAGTTCAGGATGAATAGGTGAGGCCTTAGCAACTCAGTATTTGTGTGCATGTGCACCTGTGCCGTGTGTCACCTGGTGTCTCCGTGTATGTATGTGACACTACTGCACTCACTTATGGGGGATGAAAAATAGGTCATGGAAATGATTTTACCTAAAATACCTATTCAGGTTAGGTTCAAACGCAACAATTAGTCGACGTTTGTTGGATAAGGAATTTTGTATTCTCAAACCAATTAAAGCATGCATCATAATGAAAACCTGTTACATTTTGTCAGTGACCTCTATATGAGTAAAAAAATTCTATGAACATCCCTCAGTATGATGCAGTGCAGTTCTACACCATATTACTACCACACTCGCAAAAACATTGTACAGCTTTCTCACAGTGTCAAATGAACATGATTCGCTTTTTAAATGTAAAAAGACATTTTGTTTTTCCTTTCAGGGGCATTGTCGAAGAAACCCCCAACACAACAGAACATGGGCGATCGTCTGTTATGTTAGAGAAATATGCCTCCGCAACTAAGATGCAACCTCAGTCTTCTGGCTCATTACGTTCTAATGCTGGCATTGAAAAAGGCAAAGAAATAGCTGCAAGGCTCAACATCCACCGTATCCACAGCCAGCTTAGAGGTCTTGACTCAACAGGTTGGTTATTCTAATTTGAAATCTTTTTTCTTGCCTTGTTACTTATGGATTGTTGTTTTCTTTGCCTTTTTATCCATCCATAGATATTGGCACTTGTGCCATCACAGCTATCCCAATTGAGAAGTCTAAAGTGCTGTTTGGCCTTGAGGAAACAGAGGATTTTTCTTTAGTTGATGAGACAGACATCCATGGCAGCTCAGCCGACCTCAGCCGTTCTGCCACGTCTCTTGAAAAATGGGGTTGGATCATGTTTGAATGTGGCATTGAGAACCTAACAGTCAAAGGTAAACCTACTCCTGAGCAGAACTCTCCCCCCCAATACATGTTTTTTTTTTCTAGATGCCTGCGTAACTTAAGGTATACAAAATTGTAGGTGGTCGTCAGTCAGGAGCCATCCTTTACAATGCGTTTGGCATGATGGGCCGTTCAGACACTGGTGGAAAAGCAGGAATGCCCAAGTCTAATGGATCAACGGGTTCTCAGACTGGGAGTGGTTACAGCACTGATGTATCTGATGATAATTTACCACGGGATACTGTTAGCCCTCCCTCCGATGTCAATGGACACTCCGACTCAGATGATCAAGTAAGCAAGCAGGATGTGATATTTAATATGCTTTTGTTATGTTCTGTGGGGTGTCACAACATAGTACAAAAACTGCAACTGCCTTGTCCATTAATCAATTTAATTATAGTATGTTTGGTAATTTTCTAATCTTCAACCATGACCTCCTTGGCTATGGAAAAAACTTTGTATATTTCCACCTCAAAAGTCAAAGTCAAAGTCAAGTTTATTGTCAATTTCTTCACATGTGCTTAACATACAAAGGAATCGAAATTGCGTTTCTCACTATCCTCTGCGTTTTACATGTACAATAACAAAGTGCAGGTGCGCAAGACGAGACAAACCTAAAAGCTAGATACTTATCTATAGTAATGTAAAGTGCAGTATGTTTGATCTACTTTGCCTAGTGTTGCTAAACTAACAACTAAAACTAAAAATTAAATACGAAAAACCAGGTATAGCAAGAGTACCCCAAGACAAGACATAGGTAGCAGCATATGACAGGACAATCCAACAGTACGATACAAAGCAGGACAACTCTGGCTGTGGTTGTCCCAGTTGTGTGCATTTGAGGTAGTTGTTATAGTTCTAAGTGTAATCGCTAGTGCATTAGAAGTATAATTATAAATAAACATGGCAACAGCAAGTCTGTGCAGATTTTGCAAGTGCATGAGTAAAGTTTGAGTTCAGGTGGGGGGCCAGCTAGGTGTTTCATCTGGCTGGGGCTGAATGTGAGAGAGAGGAGTGGAGAGAGAGAGAGTTCAGCAGTTTCACGGGTGGGAGGGGGGGAGAGTTCAGCAGTCTCACGGCCTGGTGGATGAAGCTATTCCTGAGTCGGGTGGTGCGGGAGCGGAGGCTCCTGTACCTCTTTCCGGAGGGCAGAAGGCTGAACAGACTGTGTGCAGGGTGGCTTGTATCGGTGACAATCGTAACGGCTTTGCGGCCGAGGTGGGTGGTGTACACCTCACTGCAAGAGGTTATATTACACCTTCTGTTTTAAATGCTAACTTGACCTTAGGTCTTTAGTTAGGTTTAGTTAGTTTTGACTGCTAATGCTTCCAGTATGCTCACAGGCACACAGATTAACATCATGACAAGCTAATGTTTCATGTTCTGCCCATACTCTCAACGTAGCTGCTCATTTGAAAACGTTTATTTTCATTATTTTTATTTCTTGTCATAAACATACTGGGAAATGGTAATCTTTTTCATTTGTGCAACATTTTTTTTTAACATATTTAGGTACTTGAATTTCCTCTGAAATGACAGTGTATCTTGTTATACATTTTTTAATGACACAGATGCACATTATTTTTATTTCATCTTATGTCATACTATAAAAGATATACAAGTTCTAATGAACTTCCAACGGTAGCAATTTTCCACATGCCGTTTTTTTGTGGACAAAGACATATTCCTCACAAATCAAAACTTAATGAATGAAAAAAAATGGGATTGGTGGATATGATTGATGGTTTTAAATAACGGGCAGCTTAATTAGGCCAAAGTAGTTTATCGGAATGGCAAAATGGTGAGTTCGATGCTGATTTATTTACTTTGCTTCAATGCTCTTTGTTGAAATACCAAGCATGTACGTTAAAGTGACTTGTGCGGTTTGTAGTGTAAGGAAGTTTGTGCTCCGCTCGTCACTCTTAATTGAATATCCCTGAATATACCTCCAAACATGTGTTCACTCAAGCACAATATTTTGATAAAATTATTTTACAATAGAAGCATGCCTCTTTTGGTTGTTGTGTACAAGTTCTCTGCAATGTATATTGCCAGAAGTCTGGATGTGAAACTGTGCATTTCGGTGAGCAGTGCACAAGTCTTGGCAGGAAAAAAAATACTTGCACTTGAACAGGAAAATATTGTGTGTATGTAAATATGTGTATGTCAATTAATGTGTTTTGCAACTGTGTACAAATCATATAGCGTTAGCGGCTGTTCAGTGAGTAAAGCAAAAAAAAAAAAATGTGCAGCAGTATTTTATTCATGACGCATGCAGTCTAACATAATCCCTACTTGCAAGGCAAATGCTGTCTAGAACATTTGCAAAGCTGATACAGTACATATCATAGCAGAAGCACAAGTGATCATTTAGATGCCTACAAAGTGAAGACAAGTAAGCTTTAAAGTTAAATGATGATTTGCATCTGCAGTTCTACAGCCTTTACACAGTTATTTGTTTGTCAGTTGACTGTGTCAAAAATCCTTTTGAGTCTGAAATGCGTACTATTTCCACTCAAATTAATATTATGGGACCGACCTATTGATCTGCCATAACTTAATGCAGGATGAAGGGGTTGAGTCAGACGACCTAAAGAAAGACCTTCCACTAATGCCTCCACCACCTGACTCCAGCAGCATGAAACTGACCATTCGCGAGATTTGGTTCAGTTTTGCTGCTCCCACCAATGTGCGATCTCCTTCACAAGCCATCTCTAGGTAATGATGCCACATATAGCCCCATGTTGACAAAATTATATTCGCATGCTAAAACACAGGTGCATTTGTAGTGGCTACTTGTGAAGCCACAATTCCAGTATACTTGATCAGATATTATATAAAATAATGTATATTGTAAATATATAGTACCAAATAGTATAATGTCCTCTCAATTGTCAGTCATCACATCGATACATGCCAAATTAAACAAAAAATACTGCTCATGTTTTATATTTCAAGGCAGTTGAATCTGCTCAGCACTGCCACTCCAGCCATCGGAGCCTGGTTGGTTCCCATCGACCAGCTCAAATCTTCTCTTCGCAAACTGGATATGGAGGGTACTCTTCGTGTGTGTGCAGTCATGGGCTGCATCATGACAGAGGCTCTTGAGGTCAGTAGTGCAATATCTGACACAGGTCAGTAGTGCAATATCTATTCAGCAGATATTTTGTTGAAAAATGTCATTTCTGTCATATTGCAGAAAAAGAGCATCCACATCCCAATTCGGAGCAAGTACAATCGTGTGACCAAGCGGGCTCACTACTTGCACGAGAATCCCTCATGTATGCTTTGCAACATCCTTCACCGCTATCTGCAACAAGCAGACTATTCTGTCATAGAGGAGGCTACTATGGTTAGTACAAGATCTACGTACTTATTTTCAAGGGTAATTTCATGAGACCTGTCACCACACCACATTAAATGTTACAATACATTGCTTTTCAAATGAGGCGATGTTCCAAAGCAAACGTGGCGGCAGACGAGGAGGGCAAAAGGCAAAAATAGAAAACTTTATGATACAAAGATAACGTTTCATTCCTTTCTGCCGTCATACCTTGGGCTCCATTCTCCTCACCCCATTGTTCAAGCGCAATAATATCCACTCCTCTTCAATGAGCAGCCATATTTACGAACAGTAGAATCTCATGTTGTGTTTAACTGAATGGGATTTTTTTAGATTTCAAGTTTTGTCATCTTTTGCTTTGTTTTATATGCTCAATCATTTTCATAAAAGAAAGAAAAAAAACCTGTACAGACACGAGCGTTTCTCAAGGTTTCACTGTACTTAATAAATTGAATTAACATTGCCAGCACTGTTACCAGTATCCAATGCTGACACGTGGGGCAGTGTGCTCTGTATTCGCACCACATCAGTGTCATCTGAAAGAGTATTCTCAACTGCCGGAGACATATTAACACAATCAAGAGCATGTTTGGAAGAAAAATGTGGACATGCTGCTTTTTTTTTTTTTTTAAAGAATGTTTAATTTGTGCTGATATGTCAGTTGTGAGTGGTTTCTGAAAAAGAATAGAATGCAATAGAATCCAATAATTTCGTTCTGTTTTTCCAGTCTTTGTTAATATATATGCCATTTTTTTTATTTTACAAACACTGCCCAATGTATCGGAATGCGCCTTTGTTGTATTGCAATACATCACAATGCACTTTTAAGACACAATACCCAGCTCTACTTTACTATCTACCGTTAGGTAACCACTATAACCTTTTTACTATATTTTTTGTGTCAGTAATTTTCTTCTACGTTTTTATTACAGAATGATGGAGTCCCAGCCTTAGTGACCCTTAAAAAGGGTCTCGTGGCTTTGGCTCGACAGTGGATGAAATTCATTGTGGTTACTCAGGGCTTTAAAGCTATTGGTCTGATGAGGCCGAATCCGCTTACTAAACCGAAGGAACCTCAGCAGAACCTGGTTGAGACGGTCTTGGGCTTGGACAACGGTGCAGCACTGCAAAGTGACACTAGTGGAGATGGAGCTGAATTTGAATATGATGCAGGTAGGGGCAGAGAGTTCCAACTAAATTACAATAAACATTTTAACAAGTTAAAAAACAAGTACATTCCCAAAGGTGAATAATGTTTCATTCTCGAAGACCATTCATCTTCAAAACTCAGCTAAAATTGTACACAGTCAGTTATTGCTGAAAAATGGATTGCCTTTTTTTAACTTGTGACTTCAAGTATGATTGAGTGATAGTAGGCTTTACTACTGGGGCGTCCAAACCTGATCCCCAAGGGGCGCTATCCTGAATGTTTTCCAGGTTTCTTTCCCCAACACACCTGATTCAAATGATCAAGTCATTAGCATGCTCAGCAAAAGCCTAATAATGATCCTGATAATTTGAATCAGGTGTGTCAGGGAATGAAACCGGAAAACATGCAGGAGAGCGGCCCTCGAGGACTGAGTTTGGACATCCCTGCTTTACTACTACTACTATCAGCCATTTGAAATTTTATTTGACATCCTTCTTGTGAAGCCACAGTGAGTGAACACACCATGTTGCTGGAAGGAGCCAGCAGTCGTCCACCACCCAAAGAAGGAAATTCTGGTCCTGTCAGTGGAGTGGAGATCATGAGGAAGCTCTCCAAGTCCCATACACACAGCGAATCTGCACTCCGAATAAAGGTAAAAATGATCATATGATATCCAGCTATTGTGTTTCTTAATTATTTGTATAGCCCTGAATCACCGAAGTCTCAAAGGGCTTCATGGATGAAAAGAGGTCATGGCGAGACTTCTTTGTGTCTTCTCCATGTCTAAGTGTCCTTGAGCAAGACACTGAACCCCCAGTTGCTCCTGATGCTGCGTCGTCAGTCGGTAAATGACTAGTTAGTGTAAAGTGCTTTGAGTATCTAAGGTAGAAAAGCGCTATATAAGTCAAAGTCCATTTATCATTTATGCCAGGCTATTTCATTATGTATCAACTTAATATCTAAGACAGGGTTACTCATTGTGTCGCTTAGCTATTTTGTTCGCTCGCAGGATATTGCAGTTAAAAAAAACAAACAAACAAACTACAGCTAAAAAAAACGTTTGTCAGGGGAAAAAAAGAAATTGAAAAAAAAAAAGAACGTCTGTCATTGCTTACATTTTTTTTTCTTTAGCACCCCAAACTAAAGCATTTTTGAAGGATTGTGCGTACTTCTTCGCAATGTTTGTCTGCTACCACTATACAATAGCCTGTCAATGCTAATCGCAATTTCTAACTGTTTAGCCGAGGCTAATTTTGTTAGTGCCTAATTGTTCTTGTGTAGAAGATAATAGATGGAGTATCTATACCCACTCCCTTCATCTCACTGTCAACCTTAGTAAATTATTTAAAAAAATAAAATATAATAAAAGATTTGTACTTTTTTATGGGGTGTCAATTTTAAAGAGATAATGACAGCCCTAAATGTTTTGCAAAGAAGCTCTTGATTATTTGTTACTTATCAAAACATTTTTCTAAATTAGCATACAGTATTTGGTCTGTATTGTTAATACACTATGAACACAAGTATTGATAGAAATCCCTTGCGGCAAATATTTAGTTATTCAATCAATCAGGGTTTTTCACTCCCAAATCTTAATTAATCCTTTTACTAAGACTTTTTGGACCATTCTATCTCAGTTTTATGGGAACAATGGGGGAAAGACCCTTTTAAAAGATAGCCCGTTCTAATCCATTTAGCCCTTGATGAAAATCAAATACCACTAAAATATAGTCAGAGGGGAGTATGAATCTGACATGTACCGGTACATTTGTCATGCCCAGGGCTCCCATCCATATCAATCTCTAAGTTACACCAGTGGTGACACAGCGGCTGACTCACCAGCCCATGTGAGCCGTGCTGGCCTACCCGTCAAGGACAGCCCTAGGAAAGAGAGTCTCCTGAGCAATTTAACAGGAAGCTTTCGCAGTCTGCACAACCTGCTGGAGGGAACGCCCCAGAGAAATGAGCCATCTTTTGCCACAGCAACCAAGAGCGGGTCCCTTACTCGTACAGGTGCCTAATTAAAGTTCCCATATTAAATTAATCTGTTGGCATTTAGTTTAATACAACACATAGCCCTTGCATGAATATTAGAATAGATTTTTACGTACTTTTACATATGTTGTTCAATACTCGAATATGGTTTCACATAGTATCCTCTTCTGGGCTTCAGGGACAGATTTGCTGACAGAGCACCCACTGCTTTCGGAACCGTCTTCTGTTAGCTTTTACAACTGGATGTCCAATGCTGTGGGTAACAGGGGTGGGGCTGTAATCCAGGACTCTCCAGTTAACCGCTCGCAGCACAATAGCCTGCAGACGGGTAAGATATGATGCACACAAATCTTGACTCATTCTTAGTGTGATATTTTAAGTCTTTTTCGATGAATTAGAAGGAAGCAGGGAGTGCTAAGTAATCATACGCAAACATTTCAAGCAATAATTCAGTTAAACTTTCTGTAAATGTTTCAGTTTTTCTTGACCCACTGGATTCTCCAGCCATTCACTACCAATACCAGCCACTACAAAGTGATAACTGTCCTGAAGGAGGTTAGGGGTTGTCCCTCAGTGTTGTGCTGACATTGGTGAACTAGTTGTGTTTTAAGACCTGAGTACAATAGTCTCTTC
Organism: Hippichthys cyanospilos; assembly: GCF_059441005.1. Classification (NCBI taxonomy): domain Eukaryota; kingdom Metazoa; phylum Chordata; class Actinopteri; order Syngnathiformes; family Syngnathidae; genus Hippichthys; species Hippichthys cyanospilos. The sequence goes on from NC_142382.1 coordinate 18,113,771, forward strand.
CCTTTTTAAAGGGCCCATATCATGGAAATTCAACTTTTTACTGATTGCTACAACGTTAGGTTTTATGTTGTTTCATCGTGAGGCGGTGTTTCAGTGAACAAGCCGTTTGACCTTCTGGTTAGAGATCCAGCCAACCGAAAAACTTATATTTTATACAAAATAAATTTCCAATGTGGCAAACGTAAGACTATCACTCATATGCATATATTTAACCGTGGGGAACTTAAAATACCATGATATAGGCTCTTTAAGTCAATTGCCAGTTGATATTAGAATCCCTGTGTGGCAAATGTTTAACTGGTATCATTGTTGAATATATTAATTGTGGAGCAGACCTATTTCAAAATATAGTACCCATAATGAAAACTGACTAAATAAAAGCGTATTAATGAGTTAATTGCTAGCCAGCTGATAATGCTTAGGTTTCTCTGGAGAAGGGCCTAAAGGCCCTCAAGACACACCACTGGTTGGTACCATTTGATGAGTCAATTTGGCTTGCATCATGTAATAATTTTTACACTTCATGTTGTAGACTTGTTTAAATTGGTGCAGCAAATTTTTTTGTTAGCACATCTCCATCGTTTAGAGAGTGTGGTGGAAGCTTTAGCCAGGCTATCTTGTGTTGAATTTGCTGTTTCTTCCTGGGTATTCCCAACATCAATCCATCCATCCATCATCACAAGGGTAGGTGGTGTGATGAAGCCTATCCCAGTTGTCTTTGGGCAGTTGGTAGGGTACACTCCGAATTGGTTGCCTGCCAGTCAGCGGGCAAACAATGACGAATAACCATTCATTCTTGCCAGCGATGTCTTGTTAGCTACTAAACATTCGCTGTACAGTGTATTTACAAAAAAGTAGTAAATTTGTTGAAAAAAAAAAAGCAGCATAAAATTGCCCACCTCTGCTGATTTTAAAATATGAGCCGATTAAATCAAGTCCCCAATTAATTGTCCTGTCTCACTTCATTATGTTTAAGGAAGTTTGATTGACATTTCATTGATTATGAATATAAACTTACAGCAACCAATGTCACAGTGTGTAGCTTTTATCCACATGCTTATTATACAGTACAACATAAGTCACAGATTACAAATCTTCAGCTCGCTTGCAATGGTGAAACAAAATATTGCCTTTGACTCCATAAATTTCTACGCCACTTTTAGGTGGGACATGTAACCTACCAACTATCCCCTCTGCCTCGGACTTCAACACAGTGTTGTCCAGTGACCAGAACACATTGGATGGGACCCAATCACAACATTCTCAGCATAGCACTAGCCAGGATGACATTGCTGATATTGAAGAGGGAAACCTATGTCCTGCTGCTGTTCAACTAGCTGATGCTCAGGTGATTTATTATGTTTGTCTTATTCCTTTATTCAGTAATTTACAGACATGGAGGAAATAGTTGGTATGATACTTTTAACGAAAGAAAAACCCAAAATGGTACAGAAATTACTGTGTTTACTAAGTGACAAAAGTAATGTTAAAAAAGAGCAAAAATTGACCAATTGATTTTATTCTCATTGGTCATATGTTACCATGTGCTTGTGCTTTGGCATCTGTTATTAGGTTGTTTTCAAGCCTTTATTGAGCTATACTGGCATTCAAGCCCAAGACACAACTCCTCTGAGCTACAGAATGTATTTTGGAGAACATCTGTCTTTCTCTGGTAACCTGGAGTGTCTGAGAGCAGACATCGTGGACTCTGACACATCCAAAGAGCGCAAAAACAAAAGATCTCGCAGGTAAAGGACATTTTATTTACTCCTGGGCATTAAGAATTTCAATTATAAAGTATTACAATGCAATCTCGGTTCACTCATGCACTTTTCCCGAATAAATTGCTTTATGAACAAAATATTTAATTGGACAGCTGTTTCATTTGGTAATCACAGCATTCACACTTGACACTCAGTTGTGTTTTTGCGCAGGCAGTGTGAACAATGGCTGTCACTTTCGCATCTTTCTAAAACCAACTCCCCTGATTGCACCATGTGCTAATAGTGTCTTTGATGAACGCCCACTTAACTACTAAACAAATGTGTTTTCAAGCACACAATACCAACTGCCATCCAACAACAAATAGAAATGGTCTTTGCAAACATACAGGTGTTTTCTGTTTTAAGTGTGGGAACAGTCGAACTATTCTTGTGGTATTCCTGGTCCACCTCATTATTATCATTATTCTTATCATTGTTTTTGTTTCTCGCTTTTAATTTGAAATGATCCAAAAGCTGTGATAACCTGTGTTTTGGGGTGGTTTGTCTCTTTCTCTGAAAACTGGCCAAACTTGATTGCAGCGGAGTCTCAAGGTAGATATTTTCAGCCAAACTAGGTTTAAAATTGACACACCTAACTTGGTCTACTTTTTTTCGCCAACCCTAGGGTTTACTTTGCTTGCTATTTCCATAAATATTTTTCAGAGATTAAGTTTATTCTTTTTCTCTCTAAATTGGCCTTCAGAATAAATCTCAAAAAGCAACCCACCGTCAAAAACAGCTAGTTCTTGGGCTGGAACAGATAAATCTATTTCCACATGTTTTTTTTTTTCTTTGGGGGGGGGGGGGGGGTGAGCAGATACTCACAATAAATAAATGAAATGTGTGACACAGAGGTTGTATGATATCAGTATAACCACAGTTAGGTTCTGGGAAAAGTGTCACTTTTGTGAGAACATGTCACTTTTTTTCTACCTCTAGACAAGGAATGGTGAACCTGCCGCCGCTTGATTTCAAACCAGCCCTCCTTATTGAGACTTTCAGCTTGAATGCAGTCGTGATGGAGAAATCAACGACTGCACCACAAGGCTCCACTGCAGTCCCACTGTCTTTTCATGACCTCAACCGCCGCCACTACAACACATTTCACTGTGACTTCACAACAGCCTGCCAGGCCATTAGCCAACGTGTTGACATGGCTCTAGTGCGCCTGATTCACCAGTTCAGCACCATGATTGACGACATCAAGGCCACTCAAACAGACATCAAGCTGAACCGTTACACTGCAGGCTCTTCCTCACCAACACCGACCTTCAAAGGCCGACCATACCGCCACTTCAGGTCATCTGACTTTAGCCGGAGCTCACGAGGCAGCATTAATGGGACGACTCGCAGTACCACACAAACTCTGAAAAGCAAGAGAGGTTTGGGTGTAGGGCTAGGTGGCGGAGGGGCGGTGGGTCCTGGTGGTTTGTCACTCAATGGACCACCATCTGCCATGGACACACTCGGAAGAAGGGAGCACAGAGGGCGTGGTTCGCTTGGACGTTCAGAGCGTCGCACTTCAAAGGTAACAATTTGTTATAAAATTATGCTTTTAGACAGATCGAGTAATCAATATAAAGACACTTTTCTACATTTCAAATATGGTCATGCCGAATGTTTTCCATTTTTTTGGTTGTGTGTTTGTTTTTCATATTTTTGCATTTGTGGTTGCCACACCGTCCAAGCCATTGTGGAGAGGAGCGAGCGAGTAGTTGTCACATTTGACATGCAGCTTGTAATTGGTTGATGAGATTTGGACTATACAGACTAATTTTCTGAGATGTTTTGTTACAATATCTTATTTGATTCATTAAGAAATCAATATACACTTCCAAAAGGACCTTACAATAAAAAATCTCATGCCCTAAGAAACATGGTTTATTTCAAGGTAAACATTATTAAAAAGTGATCAAACTAAAAAAGTTACTTGACCAAATCCATGCAATTGTATGCACTTCAGTAGGATTCTTGTATTGGACTTCCCTGATAAAATTGCATGTAAATACTTAAACACTGAAGACACAAAGTCTGTTTTTGGTGAGATGATTTTTTTTTTTGTGTTCAACTAATTCAGTAATTCTGCCATTTGCAACTCAACAGGCACTGTAATATTGCATATTGGGAATGTAGTGGTGAAGTTGGTAACATTAATATTTGCATTTTGAATGATTTTCGGAATGTAAGATGAATGTGTAAATAATTATGGATTTGCCATTCAATAACAGTATACATTTCTGAAATTGTGCTAAACTTGTGAATTCTTTGTTGCATTTCCATTTTCCTCATATCAGTGTTTGAAATCGAAGATATACACACAAACACAAGGGGGAGCAAGTAGATCAGGAAAGCATTAAAGTCCATGCATACATTCTTTCACAATATTCAATCATATGTCATCAGATTGTAGTCAATGCGCTCTGTAGTGATTTACAGGCCTTAAAGCTGAAAACCTAAATAAGAGCAAGACCAGCCAAATATCTTTTTGCAGCTTTGAATTGTTAGATTTATTCACATTTGCTATTGTTTTATATATATATTTTGTAACGTTATAGGTTTCAAGAAAGGGGTCCCGTGATGTGGCAGACCACACGACAATCCAGATGGATGACTCTGACTCCATCACAGTGTCAGAGCAGAGTGAGCCGTCAGCAGAATGTTGGCAGAACATGTACAAACTGCTCAACTTCTACTCACTCATCTCGGATCCAACAGGCATATTGGAGAAAAGTTCTGCAGAGAACTGCTTGTCAGGTAGCAATTAGCAGTCATCATTTTTTTTCCCTCGTTTGACCTAAAAAAAACATAAAAAAACAAGCTGATATTCATTCATCTTCAAAGACAATCAAGGCTTCAAACTGGAATGTTCTCAAAAGCTAGATAAAATCAATCACGTCTGGCCCGCATGGAGAATGAATACATTGGGCAGCAGCGCTGTTACGTGCGTGTGCTAATAGCTGCCATCTAAAGGCTCAATTAGGAACAACTAATTAGTATATGAGTAGACTCTATGAGCCCCTAACTTTCTAAAATGGCGACAATCAACAAAGGGACGAAAGTTGACTGCGAGGGCCGACGGTTCAAGGATGAGTGGAAATTGGACTATTTCTTCACTGAAATACCGAACAACTGTGTTTGCTTCATTTGTAAAGAAACAGTGGCTGTTTTTAAAGTGTTCAATGTGAAGCGACATTACCAAACAAAACATGCTGACGTATATGGCAAGATCACAGGTAATGAACGCAGTGAGAAACTGAAACATCTTGAAGCTAGTTTACTCTCACAGCAGCAATATTTTACTACTTTTACCGACAGCTGGATAAGGACAAGTCCGAGAGATTCGAGCATTTGGTAAGAATAAGCTTGTTCAGGTCGTCGTATTTGTGTGAGAACAGATTCTTGGTTATGAACTTAAATAAGAGCCTCCGTGTGAGGACACGGCTATCGGACTCTCAGTTACAAGTCCTCTTGCGCATCCATACTACTGACATAGAGCCACACCTGGCCTCTGTCCTACACTCCAGATCTCATTTTCACCCATCACACTCATGCGGACAAGTCATTTTTCATTTATGATAAGTCTGAAAACTTTTTTTTTTTTTTTTTTTAATTTTCACTCCAGAATAATAACCATTTACAAATCCAATCAACATTTATAATTACTAATTTCATATTGTAAATGAGCCCTGCACTTGTTGACATGACAATTACTTGTTCATTTCTCTGTTATTGTGTTTACAATTTTTCTAAATATTAAACTGCCATGATGAGATATATATTTGTTTTAAATGTAATTTGCACCCAAGAGTACAACTACTTCTGTTCAGCTGTTACAAAAAAGTTAATCAAAGTGTGAAAAAAAGTCAAGTGAAGTGAATATTCAATTTCAATATTTAATGTCAATTCAATTTTGATGTGCACGTTTCAAATGAACCAAAACACATGCTTAAGATAGCTGAAATTAAAATAAAAAAGCAAATGTGAAACACAGAACGGCTCGCTGAAATGTATTTAAATTAATTGTTATATGTAAAGAACGCCCGCCAAGGTTGCCCCCCCCCCCCCCCTACATTTTTATCACACCAAATCTGGCCCCCTTTGCAAAAAGTTTGGACACCCCTGAACTAGGATGAACTGAGGATGCTTGGTGTTGCCTGCCATTATGATGTCGTTGCCTGCCATTATGATGTCATAGCGGATCGAGGACTCATTTTCTACCCCTCATATGTTCCACAGAGGGTGGGCGTCGACCATCAGAGCCCCTCTGTAATGTGATCTTTGAGAACGAACAGCAGGAACCCACCCCCACGAGGCCTCCTGCTGCAGGCTGCAGGAGGCGTAGCCTGGTGAGCTCTGAGCCCCAGCATGTTACCCTCATCGTGTTTGGTATTGGCATGGTGAACCGTACACATCTGGAGGCTGACATTGGTGGACTCACCATGGAGGCAGAACTGAAGAAGATACATGGAAGTTTTACCCTCAAGGAGAAGATGAAAGGTGTGTATGTGAATAATAAAAAAGGTTATTTTTGTATTTTATTTTATTTCTTTTTTTTTTATATAAACAATCTCTGGAAAACTTTCTCATGAGATTACAATGTTTCGGAAGAAACAAGCTGATATTCATTCATCTTCAAAGACAATCAAGGCTTCACATTAGAATGTTCTCAAAAGCTAGATAATACTAAACACAAAGTAATATATATATATATATATATATATATATATATATATATATATACATACTGTTAGTCAGCAATGACTTAGAATACTACCAAAAGAATTGTACACATCACTCATGTTGCATTTACATCTTACAGTATATAAGGAAGAAACAAAAAAATTGATTCTTTCATTAGTGTGAAATTGGACCTAAAAAAAATTAAGAACAATCATCAGATGAACTATTTTATTTCGTCTTCTGCATATACACACGTGGACAAAATTGTTGGTACCCCTCAGTTAAAGAAGGAAAAACCCACAATTCTCACTGAAATCACTTGAAACTTACAAAAGTAACAATAAATAAAAAAATATTGAAAATTAAATAATCAAAATCAGCCATCACTTTTGAATTGCTGATTAACATAATTATTTAAAAAAACAAACTAATGAAACAGGCCTGGACAAAAATGATGGTACCCATAACTTAATATTTTGTTGCACAACCTTTTGAGGCAATCACTGCAATTAAGCGATTTCTGTATTTGTCAATGAGCGTTCTGCAGCTGTCAACAGGTATTTTGGCCCACTTCTCATGAGCAAACTGCTCCAGTTGTCTCAGGTTTGATGGGTGTCTTCTCCAAATGGCATGTTTCAGCTCCTTCCACAAATGTTCAATGGGATTCAGATCCGGGCTCATGGAAGGCCACTTCAGAATAGTCCAACGCTTTTCTCTCAGCCATTCTTGGGTGTTTTTGGCTGTGTGTTTTGGATCGTTGTCCTGTTGGAAGACCCATGACCTGCGACTGAGACCAAGCTTTCTGACACCAGGCAGCACATTTCTCTCCAGAATGCCTTGATAGTCTACAGATTTCATTTTACCTTGCACACATTCAAGACACCCTGTGCCAGATGCAGCAAAGCAGCCCCAAAACATTACTGAGCCTCCTCCATGTTTCACCGTAGGGACAGTGTTCTTTTCTTCGGGGAGACGACCAAGGAGGACACCACTGCTGAAAAAAAAAATCATAAAAAAGCGAGACTGGAATTTGCAAAAATGCATGTTGACAAACCACAAAGCTTCTGGGAGAATGTCCTTTGGACAGATGAGACCAAACTGGAGCTTTTTAGTAAGGCATGTAAACTCTATGTTCATATACTCAAAAACCAAGCATACGAAGAAAAGAATACTGTCCCTACGGTGAAACACGCAAGTGTGTTGCCCTGTGTGCCAATTCTTTGCTATGTCATGGAGAGTTTATTTGTTTTAATTATTATTTACTTTATTTGCTTTAGTTTATTATTTTCGTTTATAAGTATCAAGCCTTTAAGGCTTTTTTAGATACTGCTTGTTTTTTTTTTTTTAAAAGGGTAATAAATAGACATGTTTGACCAAACATTATGAATAATACTGATTAATGGTTGTGATTTCAATATTGACCAAAATATTGTGCAGCCCTATCTCAAGACATACATTCCTTCTCTCGTGCAGAACATTTTTTGAAGTGAATGGAAGTGAATTCTTGTGTATCTTGAACATAAATTAATTTGATTTAAATGCCATGATAAGAAAAATGTGCTTTTTTTATGGTCACAATATTTCACATTATATATTTGCATTGCTTTTCTGTACAAATGTACAAAGGTTCAATATTACTCTTATATGTATTTCCCCATGCCTCTACACAGTAGGTTAAATGTGGTGAAATCAGTCAGCAATAGATTATACATAATGCTTCCTTATCAAGATAGTATTTGGAATTGTACATCAAATCCGCAATCTTACCATTTTGGTTTTGACCTTTGTTATGTATGGTCCCCAAGAAATTTTATCTTCAAGGGTTATACCCAGAAATGTGTGCACATGGAATCTTTTAATTTCAACATTTTTAGTATTAGTATTTTCATTTATTCTTTACCAAAGAACATAATCTTGGTATTTAGTGTATTTAGTGACAATGTATTTCTTGCAAACCAATTTTGTATCTTGCATAGTTCATTTGTAATTTCTCTAATTAGTTTTTTAAGTTTTCACCTGTGCATGATTGTAGTAATGTCTGCAAACAGGATAAATTTTAGTTTTTCAGATTCCAAGTATATGTCATAAATATATGAAAGAAAAAGTTTTGGGCCCCGCACAGATCCTTCAGAACTTGAGAATAAATGCACACACATTCGCGCAATGCAAATTATCATTTATCCAGCGTCTCAATGTTGACATTTAACATATACTATTTAATTCAAACTAAAGTGTTCGGTTTCCTGCACATCCATTGCAGAATTTGTTTTTCCACATTATTGATGCAAACAAAAATCGATGCCGGACTTGCATACTGTGGCATGCAATTTATTTATTTTTTCACACATTTGATTCTGAATTATTTTGTCTTGTAGATATCCTTCATCAGAAAATGACTGAGACATGTGCATCAGCTCATATAGGCGGAGTGAACATTGTGCTGTTGGAGGGCATAACACCAGATATACAGTACGTATACGTTTTTTCTTTTACATGATCACAAAAATAAATGTATTTTGAATTCAATTTTGTGTCTAAAATTGAGTCTTTTAATTGTTCACTCAAGTAATCAAGTCAGTAGTCTATCCTTCCCGGACCGTTTTTCTTGATTTTGTTTAATGCTATGTTGCTAACATCAATTAGTTTAGAATTTAATCTGTTATGAACCAAATTGTCACAGGCTAATGCACCCTCTAGCATAAAACATGCTTTTTAAAGAATAATGTTAATTAATATAAAAATGTTGTCTGAAATGATCGCTTTCTAAAACCACTGACCTCATGCATGTTTATTGCTATGGCTTTTATTTGAAATACCATGGAATTATGAACTTCAGACTTTAACTCTTTCAGTGCCAAGTCATATCGGAAAAGGCAACTTCTAAAGTGCCAGTATATTAAGCATTTAGTAAGCAATGTCGATGTAAACATGGGTGGTATCATATGAAAGATTGATTTCCATTCCTTGTATGTATCGCCCCACTGACATCCAATGGTCACAGCTTAAGCTTAATATCAGATAAGCACTAGTCAAGGGCTTCGGCTGTTCTCCAGAAAAAAAGTGTATTTGACGAGGATTTTATAAGTTATTATTTTTATGACTATTTTAAAGGATGAGAATTCTGATCCATGGCACTGAAAGAGTTCATTCAAAATCTTTTCAAGGTCTTGTTGAATTCTTTCTCAACTTCATAACGTAGTTTGTGCTAATTCGTTTTCCATAAGCATTTTATTATGCTACAAAAACTATCGCACGGGCCATGCAGTTCTCCATGTAAAAGAGAAAAAAATAATTATTCTACTATTATTATTATTGCAGAATTATTTTACATTTTCCTCTGCTCTCCCTTTTTTGTTCTTGTTCTGTTGCTTTCTCTTACAACTACATGCATAGACTGGAGGATTTCCCAACATCTCCCACCAGCACAGCAAAACAAGAGTTTCTGTATGTTGTTGCTGCTTTTTAGGGCTCACCTGCATCGAAATCGAAAAGCATTGCCATCATTTGTTTGTCATGTGTATTCCACATGTATGTGTGCATGAAGCCATTTCAGTGGTTTCAGACATTGACAGTTGTTGAACTGTTGCCATCTTGTTCCTTTCCTATTGCCTTGGTGGTCTAACACATTGAGACAGAAGCAAGGTGTGATTATCTCTTTATGAAATACCAAATATTTGGAAAACAATCATTATCATTTTCGTTTTCTTAATCAGGGTGCATTCACACTTGCCTTTTGCGGCCTAGATGTCAAATAGCAATCATGTGAACTATCGAGGTAATTTCTCAAACAACCAGCAATGAAAACATTTTATTATTTCATTTTAGTGACCAAGAAAAAGTATATAAAGCTTAAAAATACATAATATATTTCAAGGGAAAAATTTACACTCATAATGTTAGAGCCTATTTTTTTGCTTGTTTGCATCCCGTAAACTATAAGTCAGCAACAATAGCATCAGATATCAATGCAAGTACAAACATATATACTATTTTAGGTAATAACCAGCATGGTAAATAATTATATAGCCTTGAGGTGTTTTGTGTGTGATCATAATGAAGTGTTAACTGTGATAGTGTCACAATTGATCATTCTTGTATCCAAAGATTTTAACGTCCTTAATCTGCATGATCCTTGTAGTTCTTCATAAACACATCTTTATGTTACCTGCAGCAGATCCGTTTTGCTACATTGTCATTCATCACAGTTCTCTCTTTGCATTGTAGAACTGTGGTTAAATGCAACATTGCCAAGTCTCAGGCCTTGTACAGCGCCCAACGTGGACTGAAAACTAATAATGCTGCCGTCTTCAAAGTGGGAGCCATCTTGATCAACATCCCTCAACACCCAGCCACTTTACACAGCATGATGGTCCGCAGCTCCCATCAGCTGTCCAAACAGATTTCTGACCTCATCCGACAGCCATCTAATGTGTATGTCCACTATTAGGCCTTGCTCAACTGAGAAATATGTTCACCAGGATCCAAATACAAAATACTGCATTTTCTGTAAATGCAACGCATTATGTATGTTCATGTCAATTTGTCTGAAATGGTCACACCAATGTAATCCACATTTCATGCAAATTCAGATAAATTACTATTTTGTTTCGCTTAGCCCTAAAGATGCATTGATAGGTTTATTTGACTGTAACCCAACTAATTGTCGCAAATTTTCTAAATCAGATCACAATTTTGATTTCCAAAGACAATTTTCAGTCTGTATTAAATGACGGTGATATCATGATGCATTTTCCTGCACTAAATCATTGATATAAAGAGTAAGCAGTCCTTTTCATTTTAAAAGCAGCACATTTATGTAATTAAATTAAAGACTTGATTCAGTTTGGTAATTTTGAAAGATTGACCAAAAGTTTCTTCTTCCTCGACAGTCAACCTCCCAATAGGGAGGATACACCGACCCCACAACCCTCAGACAAAGGGTCCAGCATCAATCAGACACCTGTTGAGGCCAACGAGTTCCCTCAGCTTCCAGAAGGCCTCGAAAAGAAGCCCATCGTCCTCAAGTTCAGCGCTATGATGGATGGAATCACCATCGGCGCTGCCCTCTTGCCCTCACTGAAAGCTGAGTATAAAATGGGTCGCATGAAAAGCCATGGCATGACAGGTGTGTAGAACAACATCACTTACAAATGTCGATCATTTTGCAAGTGGTAATTGATTTTGAGAAGACTAATAGGAGCTTGCCCTGTACTTTAGGAGCTCAAACCAGCTTCACCTTTGAATTGCCAAACCACAAACTCTGCTTTCAATCAAAAGTATCTCCAGTGGACATGTCCACCATGCCACCATCAGCGAGCCTCACCTTGCCACCAGTCACCATGTCTGGAGAGTACATTATGGAAGACCATGAGAATCATTCCGACCAGGGTTGGAGTGCTGATGATTTCCCTGCAAAGCAAGGGAATTATCTGCAAGGCAACTACCTGCGCTGTGTGGCTGAGGTGGGATACGATTTCTCATGGAGTTGTTCATATAATGTTACCAGCTCAGGGATGACCTTGCCACATCAGAAACTTTATAATATGTTTTGCTCTTGTGTAGATTGGTTCTTTTGAACATAACCTGACCACTGATCTGCTAAACCACCTGGTTTTCCTGCAGAAGGTTTTTATGAAGGAGGTCAATGAGGTCATCCAGAAGGTGTCAGGTGATGTAAAATAGACAAGTTTATACACAACTCACATTTGTTGAACTGATATAAATTCATTGCTGTCAAGCGTAAGTTACCTCTAGTGTCAATGTTAGCCAGTTTTACATTATTACATTTCTGCCTTGTGGCCTACAGCTGCTGCTCCTCACCTTTGCAGTCATAATTCCCACAAAACAAATGGTGGCATGAACGTGAATGAATTATGTTGTTGTTTTTTTTTTTTTTTTTCCCACAACCTTGGATTTAGTTGCAACATTTAAAATGTAGAGCTTAAACTGGCCATGAAATACTGAATGTCACTTTAGGTAGCTGATATTTTACAGTGGTCATTCAAAACTTGTAATGTTAACTTGTTGCGCATGTGTTGATTGTGTCAGGGGTCGAACAACCCATCCCACTGTGGAATGAGCATGACAACTCAACAGATGCAGACAAGCCCAAAATTCTGCTGTATTCTCTAAGCCTCATGTTTAAGGTACTTTGCTCTCAGTATGTGTTTTGAAAACTGACACACACACAGTAATGATAAAAAAAACTACAATAATAAAAAACAACTGTAACCAGAATATATGTTTTCTCAGGGAATCCAGATGACCGCCACTACTCCATCTATGAGAGCGGTCCGCTTTGAGACTGGTTTGATTGAGCTTGAGTTATCCAATAGGATCCAGTGTAAGGCTCAGCCTGGTGGTAGCAGCAGTTACCTGAAACTTTTTGGCAAATGTCAAGTTGACCTCAACCTGGCCCTTGGACAAATAGTCAAGCACCAGGTACAAAGACACCTATCAATGACTGAATTCACAAAAAAAAAAAAAAAATAAGAGCTCGTTAACACCCTTCCTCTACAATAGGTGTATGAAGAGGCTGGATCAGACTTCCACCAAGTAGCATATTTCCGTACACGAATTGGTTTGCGAAATGCTCTCCAGGAGGAGATCAGCGGCTCATCGGACAAGGAGGCTGTTCTCATCACACTAAACAGGCCTATTGTTTTTGCCCAGCCAGTGGCATTTGACAGAGGTCAGCTCGCTTGCTTTTCTATTCAATACATCAAATACCAAAGTCCACCAGATGTATGGCTAGTCGGTTTGCTACTGTGAACATCTAGTTATATTCATTTTATGGAGCTCGGAAATAACATTTGCCATTCAATATACCGTATTTTTGGACTACAGTATAAGCCGCGCATGACTATAAGATGTACCAAGAAAAATTTAACCGGAAATTAATTTTCTGCCATGCATTGGCCTCACAGCCGCATGTTTTGACATCAGATATTCATGCAGAAAGATGGTAAATGGATGTTTTTTACATTTTTGTTTAAAACATTTTTATACTGCCTGATTGAAGCAACATCACACCTTCAAAACAAACTGAACATGGTTGCACGTTTAGGAAAAAGAACAGCAACAGCACTGTCATTGTAACACATACCATGTACAATGAAATTTAAAAGTGTCGGACGGTCAATGCAGTAAAAAGACATAGTAAATTGTAAGAAATACATTGAACAAACACAGTAATACATTCTGCTTGTCATTGCACAATCCTGTTGTGTTACTCTTAGGCATGCTTATTTATATATTTATGGTTATTTAAATCCTTTCTTTTAAGGTTGTACTTTTTTTTAAAAGGCTGTCCATTTATGATTAGTTTATTTTTGCTCAGGGTTTCAAAACGCCAGCTTCTGATATTGTGCAAATACTTAGTTACTGTAAATCTCAGATAAATAAATCATTGTTATCTGGGGTAGAGTAAAATAGCAGTTCAAATTAAAAATCAATACTGCAGATAAGCCGCACTGAACTAAATACTGCAGGGTTCAAAGCATGAAAAAAAAAGGTAGTGGCTTATAGTCCACAATTCACGGTATTTGGTTTTGTTTTTACCATCACTGAATGATGCTTTAAAGTTCAATGTATCAATTTGGGTGCTTTCTTGCAGCTGTGTTATTCTGGCTGAATTACAAGGCAGCATATGACAACTGGAATGAACAACGTTTGGCGCTCAACAAGGACATTCATGTGGCCACAAAAGAGGTGGTGGAAAAGCTGCCAGGTATCCAACAGACATCAGCCCAGGCTTTCAGCACCCTTTTCCTACAATTGACTGTCAATGACCTTGGCATCTGCCTGCCCATCACCAATGCATCTCAGGTAACCATACGTATTTTACTCTGTTACTTGTAATCATATACAAGTATGAACCCCTATTCAAAGGAAGTTAGTAGGATGTTGTGTTAAATGTAATGATTTGCAAATCCCATATTCAACTGCATATGATACAAATATGAGATTGTAACACATTTCTCATACATTTTTTATTTGATGCTTTAACATTTTCTTAAAAAAAAAAAAAAAAACTGGTGCCGGCATGTTTACCACTGTTACATGATACATCACATTTCTTTTTTATGTTTAAAAACAAAGACACTAATTGTTGAAACTTGGTAAGTGGAATTATTTCCCATTGTTGTTTGATGAATAACTTCAGTTCAACTTTCTGGGGATCTCTATTTGCTCAAGTATTTGTTTACAAAGTGTTAAACCTCACCCTATTTATACTTGTGGTGGTGCTACTTTTATACCCAGTCATTACATTAACCTATTTATAATGAATCTGTTTTCATGTGAAAGTTTTTTTTTTTTAATTTAATTTATTTTTTTAAGTATTCCTCAACTTTCCTTCTATTTTGTTATCTCTGTCCTAACAGTTTTGGGACATGTTACAAGCATCAAATTAAAAATAAGAGAACACTTTGAAAATAAATGAAGACAGACAGACAGAAAGATTAATCAGTTTTGAGCATTAACCATCTGGATGGATGCAAGGATATTGTAATTTCAGACTGAGACCACCTAAGGGTATATAAGATGCAGTTCTTAAATGTTTTTTATTTTAACCAATGAGGAAACATACTAACCTATGTAACACTAGTGAAAAACTAATTACTCTTCCTTGTTGAGTCACAGAGCAACTGTGACTAACTACAAAGTAAGTTTCTGATAGCAGAGTTCAATTTTGAAGACCAAACCCAAACCTGATTTCCACCACACACAAAAAAAAGCATGATTTGAAATTTTTCAGTCTGAAAAAGGTAACAACGCATTTTCCAAGGCTGTGTGGTTCCAGCATAACATTGTTAGAACCATTATCCACAAATGGGTAAAACAAGGAATAATGCCAATCCTTCCCAGGAGTGGTTTACCAACAGCTATAACTCCCGAGAATGTAATGACAACTCATCCAGGAGGTAACAATAGAACCTAAAAAAAAAACATCCAAAGAATTGCTGGCTTCGCTGGCCTCAGTTAAGGTCAATGTTGACGACTCCACTATAAGAAAGACACTCGCCAGAAGGGACATCAATGGGAACATGCAGCTCATTACAGCTGCCGTAAATATAGCACAGCATTTGATTAAATAAATAATTAAATAAATGATTCCAACCCTAGGCAGCCCCACACCAGGATGATGGCCTGGGTCTCTTTGCTTATTCAAGACCAGCTTTGCTGTGATTGAGGGGAAAAAAAAAAAAGTCTCCTGTTTATCAGAATATCCTGAAGGGTAACATTTGGCCATCAGTTTGTGCACTAAAACTCAAGCACTCATGGATCAATCAGAAGGACAGCTATCGAAAACATACCAGCAAGTACACCTCAGAAAGGCTCAAAAAGGTTTCGGAGTGGCCAAGTCAAAGACAAGGTGGTTCGACTTTAAGTTAATTCTAGAAAACCAC
Organism: Hippichthys cyanospilos; assembly: GCF_059441005.1. Taxonomy (NCBI): domain Eukaryota; kingdom Metazoa; phylum Chordata; class Actinopteri; order Syngnathiformes; family Syngnathidae; genus Hippichthys; species Hippichthys cyanospilos. The sequence goes on from NC_142382.1 coordinate 18,129,624, forward strand.
TATGGTGAAGTTGAAACACTTCTGCAAAAAAAAGTGGTACATTACCAATAAAATCGTCATTGAGAAACTGCATTTACTTTAATATATCATTGTGTTGTCTCAGTATGATATTAATATTGGTTATATGAAAAAAAACATTTTCAAGTGATAAAGATGTGCAAAATTTTACGACAGAAAAAGGTCAAATACTTTTTTCTATACTTTATGTGTATATGTTTTTGTATATGTCATGACTTATTCCTTAGAAAGGACCAACAACCACTGCGGAAGGCACCACCTCTAAATCTGGGGCCGGCACATCAAAAGCCCAGCATAAAAAAGCACAAAAAGTAACCCGCAGTGTGTATATTGCTTCTGTAGGGTTGCTGGGGACTTTCTGTGATCAACAAACTTGTTACAGTACATTTCAAATACCAATCTTTGCAGTGTTTTTCTCTGGTTAAATTTAACCAAATAAGAAATGCTTACTATTCTAAATAAGTAAAATATAGAAAACTCCCAATAATAAGAGCGGTGGTGGTGTTTGAATGGTTCTCGGGGTGGGTTAGGTCAATTACTGACAGCCCAAAATGGATCTTTAAAACGTAAAGCCATTAGTCGCAGAAAATAAGTTAATTCCTACTCTGACAAAAAAGGTATGCAGTTTAAAAATACATTTTAATGATCAGATTATTTTCCAATCCAATCAATTATCATTGAAATGGGATTATCTACTGCATGTTTGATATAAAAAAAAAATCTGAATTCCTGAAATATAATCAAATTTCTCCCATGACTTTGTTGTATTTATTGCCTGGAATGAACAAGAAACAGACATTAACAACTTGATCTAAAAATTTATAAATACAGCATTATTATATATTCAGGAATTCATATAATGTTGGTGGAGGGTTTTCCAAAATATTAAAAAAAAAAAAGGTAACATTCCACTGTAGCTTTTAACTGTAAGTCAAAAGCACTGATACAAAGCTGAGTGAAATGGTGCCTGCTAATCTAGAAACTGCTAATCTGTTCTTTTGCCTAACAAGTAACATATAGTATGTATGTACAGTAGTTTTGCTTGTGATTCCAAGGTCCAAATCACATTTCCTTTTCTTTGTCAGGCAAACCACAGCATAGATTTTGACACCAGCTCTGCTCTGGTCTTGACTATTGAGAGTACACTGATCACCGCCTGCTCCTCTGAGTCATTGGTTAGTAAAGGCCACTTCAAGAATTTCTGCATCCGCTTTGCAGAGGGCTTTGAGACCTCTTGGGATGACTGGAAACCTGAGACCCGTGGCGATTTGGTCATGAATGCTTGTAAGTGATAACACTGATTTCCTATGACTGAGAGCCTTTTCTGTTAAGAAATTCATCCTGTTCTTCTGAAAAATTCACCTGGATATGCATTTGTGTTTGATGAACATTCAGGTATAGTCCCTGATGGCACATATGAAGTATGTTCTAGGACCACGGGACAACCATCTGCTGGCAAGTTGTTGTCATAAAAATTTGGATTACATACCAGAATTCTTCAATAAGAATAGAGCTGAACAGAACCTTTTGAATTTTGACTCATTTCATCCTTGCCCTGGACTTCTCTCTCTCTCTCTCTCTCTCTCTCTCTCTCTGTCTCTCTCTCTCTCTCTCTCTCTCTCTCTTTTGCTCTCTCTGTTTCTCTTTCTCTTTGACAAGTCAGAAAGTACTAGTGCTGGCACCTGGACCTTAAATGTGCTTTGGAAAATGTGCGGCATTGATGTACATATGGACCCCAACATTGGCAAGCGGCTCAACGCCCTGGGCAATACACTGACATCAATGACAGGAGAAGAAGATGTAGAAGACATCACAGACCTCAACTCTGTCAACATGGTGGACCTTTCAGATGAAGATGATGGTGACACAATGTCGCCCACCATCCACATGGTTCGTCACTATCTGTTTTATTTGAGTCCCTGTAAAGGTTTCTCTCCCATTCCCAACACTACAGATCATCAATCTTATATCTCAGCATAGGAGATTATTTTCGTATTTTGACAACAACAATATAACAAGAGAAGAACATTCAACTGTGCAAAATGAAAAAAATGAAACATGGAAGAAACATGGAGAAATTGTTGGCATTACCAAACCATAATTAATTTCTTACAAAAGCATACTTTTCTCTAAGCACATAAATAGAACCACTTGTTGGCTGAATGATTTTTTTTTAAATATTCATGTTGCACAAACTGATTCATTTGCATAGTATTCTATTAAAGGACAACTCAAATTACATTATTTATTTTACAGAAAAGTACATTTGCTTTCACAGTCTTCACTCTAATGTTACATATTCAGTGTTTTAAAATGAAGAACACTGCAACACACATAGTGGAGCGACCATGTTAGACACTTCTCTCCTATTGTGTGTAAAATTACACTATAGGCATCTCATGAAGGTAACGCTTTGTAATTGTTTAGTGGCAAATGTAACCACCTGATTTTGACCTGGGTGCATCAGTTAGCTTTGGTTAAGCAAAAATGTGTTTTTGGTAGTCTGTTATAAGGGCAAAATTTTACTTATTGTCCAAAGACATTATTCTTGCCGTAGAGCTTGAGGTTTAAACCACAAAATTATATATTGTAATATGTTAATTGAATATGTTATTTGTGGCTTCCCATGCTAAGAAACTGAATTGTGATGACTGTAATGGCCAATCTCACCTGCTAAAAATAAAAGATACAAACATTATGGTGCTGCCGTACATTACATGCGAAAAATCTTAAGCCTTGATGAAGTTTGCAAATGCCATTCTTTCAGTGGGCCATTTGTCCCTGCCATTTCCCTGCAGAGTCCAGAGAGCCAGTTCAGCCCACGGCTGACTCTAAAGAAACGTCTGGTAAACCACATCCTGGGCCTCAGTCCCAGACCACAGAGTGTATCTGTCCCAGTGGACTACTTAAAGTGTCCCTCTCCCCGCCTTCGAGCGGACAGTCCCTCGGTCCAAAGACCTCTCTCCTGGGCCTGTGTATGTAGCCAGCCATAGTGTTAAACTCTTCTTTGGGCTGCCAAAATTGCTTCCAAGACAGACAATCTTTCTACTACCTACCACTGACCGATGAGGGTGTGGATTCAAAAAATGCTGAGCAATGTTGTACGATGTGCTTCAAAGTAGCATTGCTTAGCATTTGCGCTTGATGATACTCACTATTAATATTGAATTTTGGGTAGGATTAGAAAAAGTATATGTGACAATCATGGGAAATATTCTTCACTTGTTCTCTTCTTTCACTTGGAATGTTGCGGTGATGGTGGCGGTACCTTTATTGTTTAAAACCAAATTACTTAACCTGATTGATTTGTAACACAAATAATAACACACCGTAATCATAGAGTTAAAGCACCTGCTGGGCATAAACTGGACTTGTATTGAAAAGGAATTTGCCATTTGAGTTGCTACCATTATCAGTCTTAACATTATATTCTCCCACCAGGAGACTGTTGACCCCAGAAGGCATATGGTCATGGGAAACCAGGTGATTGACACACGTGTCCGGAAATTTACAAAGAGGGTGGTGGACATCAGAGAACTGAACGAACAGGCTAAAGTCATTGATGACCTCAAGTAGGTGTCCTACAGGAAGATGAGAAGTCCAAACTTTATGCAGAATGCTAATGAGTTTCTGTGACATGCACTAAAAGCATGTGATACACCTAATAAAAGACTTTATGTAAAAATTTAATTCAGTAACATTTTTCCATTCTTAGGAAATTGGGGGCGAGTGAAGGCACTATCAATCAAGAGATCCAGCGTTATCAACAGCTTGAGTCAGTGGCTGTCAATGACATCAGGAGAGATGTCAGAAAGAAGCTGCGTCGCTCCAGTATGAGGGTGAGTTTTAATCTATCCTAGCATTAGAGTTATCAATAATTAGAGACTGGAGAACAGCCAAAACTCTGAGTCAAACACGATCTTTTGCAAAAGAAGGAGAGAGCACCAAGGTATTCCGGTGTTCTCGGGCACTCCTCCTCTTTTTATTAGAACGATTACAAAGTAGGTGGTTACAAGTTTCAAAATAATACCATATAAGGAATGGTTTATATCTGTAGCGTGAGTGTGTGTATGTGTATGTGTATAGGTGTGTCTGTGTGTATATGAGAGTGAGTGGGTTAAGAGGTGTGCAAGCAATGTGTTTTTATATAACATATACAATTATTCCATCACGTTTGTCAAGAACAACAATGTGCATGTTTCATTTCATTTATACATTGGCATACCTATTTCTGACTTGATTTTTGCCTCCCTCAAGGCGGCCTCTCTAAAGGATAAGTGGGGCCTGGGCTACAAACCAAGTTACAACCGTTCCAAAAGCATCTCGGCAGCAGCAGGTCGACCCCCTCTGAAAAGAATGGACAGACAGAGGTAATGAAAAGCAAGACAAGTCTTAAATCAAATAATGAAAATGACTACGGATGAGCAATTTCAATTTTTTTTTTTTTTTTTTTTTTGATCCATGAGAGAAAGTTGAGTCATTTCCTAAATTTCTTAAAGCAGTGAATACTGGCACAATGTCTAATGAGTATTTATATAAATAAACAGGAAGATGCCTCATTTAGTTACAAGACTGTTTGAAATTATTAATTTTAAAAAAAGTGAACTATAAACTGAACTCTACATTCAGAGATTTATATTTTTTCACCTGAGTTGTAACTGTCATTGGTTACATTAACCCCTGGGGGATATGTTGACCCTACTCGTGCTTTTTGTTGATTTTGATGTGTGATATAAAAGGAAATGGATACAAAGAGGAGGCTAAAATATTGCATAGATCACAGGAGTAGCTCACAGGCCTGTTCTGCAAATAGCTTACACAAGATAGAACATTGGTGATTTTCTATGAATCTTACAAACAATTATACATGTATTAAGTTTACATTACAAATTACATTCAGAACCAAAGAAGTAGCTCTTGGTTTTAAAAAAAGGTTGGTGACCCCTGGCATAGATTGTCAAAATATGACGACTTTCAATACGCCCCGCTGCTGTCCCTACTGAAAGCTTGCAAACGGATGTCGAGAGTCATTGTTGTCAAATTTAGCCCATGCCAGGCTCATTTACTGCTATTCAATATTGGAAATATTGTCAATTTTGGACCGATTGAAAACCTGATGTTTTATCATGCTTTTTCCTGGATTTTTTCATTTAACCTTTCAACGGCATCATGTGAACGGTGCACAATAGAATTTTTTGTGTTGACACCCCAAACCATTGAGTGGCGCTAGCTGCCAATTTATGACATTTGCAAGCCTTACAATGACTTTGATGATTGACTTAGCCTAGACTCCCATAATGCAAAAGCCTTCAAAATCATAGTGCTCTAATTATATCATAATAAATATTTCTATTTCAATTTCACAAATATACAATGTAGTTACTTTTAATATTCTCATTTTTAATATATATATATATATATATATATATATATATATATATATATATATATATATATATATATATATATATATATATATATATATATACACACACACAGTGGGGCCCCGTGTTACGAACTTAATCCGTTCAGCGGCTACACTCGTAACTTGAACTGCTCGTATGACGGGCAATCCAAACCTATGTTAATTAGTGAATGCGTGCAACCTTAGGTAAAAACATCACAACTTTATACACATATTAAAAATGAGTAACATAATCTACTGTACAGTTAAATTAAATAACATACAAAGGAAAAATGACATTTACCTTTGGAGCGACGTGACTTGAGCTGGGTGGAGGCGGAGGGGAGCAGAGACCAACCCGCAGCATTTATTGATTTATTTTCTTAAACGGGAACTTTTCTCAAACTAGAACATATCACCGGCGATTTCCTTCTCTTTAATCCATAATAGAAGAAGCCTCTCCATTTTGTTGTCGAGCGAGGTCCGTCCCCCGGCAAGGAAAGTCTTGCCCTTAGAAGATTGCCGAGCGGTTCCGTCCAAACTCACGAGCAAGGTTAACTATGCATGCGCCTCCTTCGTATTTTTTTATTATCTCCTGCTTGGTTTCTATTGTCATCATCCTCTTACTTCTTCCTTTACCGCCACTTGCAATTTTAGAAGCCATGTCTAACAGATAAAGTTTGCAAAGTCTTCACAACATTCCTTCCTTCCGTTTTTCACTCATTTTCTCTCCTTCCTTCCGTCCCGACCAGCTGTGCCATCAAGCTAGATAAAGGCGTTCGGCCAATAGCATATCGGCATTTCTGTGATTGACGTGACGCCGGCCAATAGCATCTCCGTGACTGACTCCGTGACTGAGACAGTGACTGTGACATTGTAAGAGCAATAGCGTTCAATGTTGCTTTGATGAGTGTCAACTTCTGATTTAGTTGACGTAGTAAAGAAATGTTCGTAAAAGAGGGTGTTCGTAAACCGGGGGCCGACTGTATATATGTATATATATATATATATATATATATATATATGTATATATATATATATATATATATATATATATATATATATATATATATATATATATATATATATATACACAGTATATATATATATAGTGTTGATGCCACTACTCATTTTGAGGGGTTGAAGATAAATATTTGTATTTCACGATGTTATGACCCTTTCAAAGTCAGCCCAAGTTGGATGATGATAAGGCCAGGCTAGTAAACAAATCCCTGGACATTACATAGAAAATTACATAGAATTTTGTAATTTTCTAACAGCTAGTAAGATAAAAATGCAACCTCACTTCAGTCCTCAATCTCTTTAAGTCGCTGACAAAGCCATGTCCCATGCAGGAGACATGCATTTGACAAGTGTGCAACATAGTCACGATGATGTTAGCCACAACTGCTCCATTGATCATAAGAAACTCATTTATGGTGGTGTGTTGAAACATACTAAATGTTAACAGTTTAATACTAAGCATCCCCGTGAAGGCGCTTGCACGACAAATGATTTTTATTTTAAAGTTAGGTCACACAGGTTTTTAGGGCCCACATCATGCTTTTTTAAACTTTCCACAGTTCCACATATGTATAAAAATTGATGAAAGTTTGCATTTGGTACATTGGCTATTTAATTAATATGAACTAAATAAATAAAAGTTTCTATTACCGACATTTCTAACCATTTTTTATCTAACCAGTGACAGAAGCCACGTCTCATTTATTTTTCAAAAAAATTGAAAACTTCCCTTTTTATGGGTAAAAAAAAAAAAAAAACCCACACACACAGAAATTATTTACATTCTTTACTCTCTTTTTAAATCACAAAAACTTGGCATGTACTGTTCTGTTCAAATCTATATCTATCCAGGCAGACACTTGACTGTCCATGTGTAGACTTCAGGATAAAGCACTGCATATTTCATTTTATTTATTCATGTTTTATTTTTAATGCATGAACACTGCAATAGCTAGTCAAAGTCTGTGGATGGGTCGGATGTGGCTTGCAGACCTTACTTTGCTGAGGTCTGCTTTATATCATTCAGAAGCTCCAAAATGACATTATTCAGTAGATGTTATGTCAACTTAATCTTTGTTCCTGGCATTTCACAAATGTTTACATGAGCGGAAAGCCCCCCACCACATCTTTACTTCTCCAGGCTTTGTGTGTCGTGTGTGCCTAAGTCTCAGTCCAGCCTCAACACAGTATAAAGACGCAAAGCCATGACAATCGCCTTCTGTTTGATGAATCACACTATGCATAGTACATTTTTTTTTAGATATACATATATTTCATTTTCTCTGTTTGGCGCAACCTCAAGCAATTGATTTTGTGCTTGTTTTTGTATGTACAAAGTAATGGAATATATTGGGATAATAACCATCACAAGCATTGTAATATTATCATCAATCAATCAATCAAATTTTATTTGTATAGCCCTAAATCACCGAAGTCTCAAAAGGGCTTCACAGATGAAAAGAGGTCATCTGGAGACTTCTTTCGAAAAAAGAAGTCATACAGAGACATCTTTTCGGTGTAAGGTACACAACTGTATCCCCTGTCAAAGCTCCCAGAAGGGTGAAAGAAAAACTCAAAAACCCCAATTAGGGGAAAATCAGAAACCTCCAGAAGGGACCACAGTTGGGAGGAGCCCCCTTCCAGGCCCACAGGTTGAAGTGAATGCTGCATTTACCAAATACAGACATACACATAAACAATCTAGATTACAGCAAACATATTGTGCTATATAGTGCAGTGATGTCTTGACAGCAGGCAACGCCACTGGGCAGGAACCATCCCACATTCCAACCAAGTGGACCGCAGAAGGTCGATCTCCTAACTCGCGATGGTCGATCAGCGCAGGACCAAATCGAGGCGGTCAAGTCAACCCTCACCATTTAGCTAGCCCCCTCTCTGAGCCGGAAGAGGGGGGGCAGGAAAAAGGAAAAAAGAAGAAAGCTGCAGACAGGCTCAATTAACTAAATGCTTTGGAATATAAATGTGTTTTTAGTTGGGATTTAAAGATGTAATATTTTCATGCACAACATGCATGATACTTTATTATAATCTTTATGTGTTTCATTGTTGTTTTCAGTTCCAGGATAGATGTGGATGACTTCCCTGATGTGCGAATGGATGCATCCTCTCCTGGACCACGGGTCACTTTTAACATCCAGGATACGGTAATGTCATGTCCATACTACTATTTATTCAAATGAATTTCAAAACAGAAAAACCTAACTTTGTGCACAGATGGTTCGCCATACAATTATTATGCGCTGTGTGCAAAACGCGCAAAAATGGAGCAAGATAATTCAGCCATCTGTAGGAAGCATTACCAACATTGACTTAACACAAAAGATGAAATTACATTAGGGCATACTGAGGACCGGTGTCATGAGTCATTCTGTTTTTATAAGTACTGCATGGTATTTACATAATGCCAATACTAAGGGTCGTATATGATCACAGGCTATACTTTCACCTAAAAGCTTTGAGCCTACACAAGAGAACATGTTTCATAACATTTTTTGAATGAGCTTGTGTTTCTTTGGTTTTTTTTTTTTTTTTTTGTTTTTTTTTTTTTAACTTTTTTTGTTCATTATAAATAATTAGGCTTTGGAGTCTGCATTTGCCCCTGTCAGTCCAGGAGATGTTTTCAAGGTACACTTTTTAAAATTACATGTTTGCAAATAATAACATCACGGAATAATAAAATACATTGGTTTCCTCTTTTGCTCTCTGAATACCTTTTTACTGGTGTCAGGATATTTTCTTTCAAATCCAAACAGGATGATAACATACTGGCTTCAGCAATCAGAATGGACCTGAAAAACATTGTTATGTTTGAGCAACAGTGTGAGTGGATTTGCATAATTTGCTATCACGCTAGTTTTGATTTATTCATGCAGTAGACAAAGATCTGTATATTTTTATTTACTCTAGAATTCAAATTGAATGAAATTATAATTCCAGTTCTGCAGTCAGTGTGCAGGATTGCAATTCGTCTGTGGTGTTGCATGGATAAACTCTTCAAAAGAAAGAATGTCTTATGCTTGTTCTGTTTAATTAAGAAGCAAGCTCAAATTTGTATACATTATGAAGTCAATATTTTTTCATTCTGTCTTGGGACTCTTAAATGATTCTGACTTGCATTGCTATAAGCTAATAAATGGCTGATTCCTGGCAATAATTCTGCATGGTCAGCTCATGAAGGACTACTACTAATTGCTACTTGTCTGTCTATTGTTACTCTCAAACATATTAATGTAGAAACAGCATACCAAAACTTGTAAATACTACCAGCTTCACAGTAAAAGAGGGAGGTATGATCTCCTGTGATAAAGCCTTGGTATTGTGCTAATATTTTTTGTTAAAGAGGAAGGCATCTTAAAAACTTCCCCTATGCGGCTCCAATTGTTTAAACCCAGTATTCAGAATATTATTCAATTTTTGTTTATGTATTAAGCAGCAAAAACAATCTGTCTGTATCCTTCTCAGGGAATAGCCATTTGTTGTTGACTGAAAATGACATAATTGTTGCTCAGGGCCTGGGTAACAAACTATTGCGACGCAGCTTTCGAATGTCACATGATTAAATAGAGAAAATAGGTGAGCAATGATTTGCTGTTCCCTGATCCTGAGCAACTGTGATGTCGTTTTCACTTGACACCAAGTGGCAAAATGGCTCCCTCTGAGAGGAATGGTGTGTCGGGGTGCAGAGAACATAAAATTGTAAAGTAAATTGTTGACTTAAATATCATTTAAAAACTGTTGAAGTATTTAACTGTGACCTGTGTTGCACCATGAAGCTGTATATGTTTTTTGGTCATCAAAAAAAGCCACACTGAATAGTTGATACAGTTTTAACATCTAAATGTAGCATCTCGACACTGGCAATTGATATAGCTCTCATCAATAATTTGGTCAGAATATTGCTATTAGTTCAGTGTGGTATTTTCCCAATAATGGATATATTGAAATCAATTGTTCCCATACTTGTTTCCATTGCTTCGCCTCTTCTGCAGTTGAGATGTCATACCTTTTTCATCTCATTTTTTTCTCTCATACTGTCACTGCAATTGCATTCTACAGAATCTGCTTGATCTCTGAGAAAGGTTGCTATGTGATAGCATTCTGCCTTTGGATGTCATTTGTAAAACTTTCTGGCTTCAAAATCCATATGTTGCAAAGGGTTAGTTTTGAGATATGGACAAAAGTAGACTGTTTTTTTTTTTTTTTTTTTTTTTTAAATTTTGATAATGCTCCAAAAATAGGCTCTTTAAGGTCTCTCTTTTCATTTCCCACCATCCCAAAATTGTATATTACGGTAAAAATGTATGAAAATAAGTGATTAAAAGGCAATAAGCATCATTAGCTAATTTGTTTTTCGTCAACCAGCAAACTTGGTCAAAACCTACCCAGACATTCTTGACCTTTACACGTCATTCTATAAATCTTCAGAATTATATACATATACATACACACACACACACAAACACACACACACACACACGCATATATATATATATATATATATATATATATATATATATATATATAATATAGACGTGTGCGTGTGTGTGTGTGTGTGTGTGTGTGTGTGTGTGTGTGTGTGTGTGTGTGTGTGTGTGTGTGTGTAAATGCACATATCAACCAGTAAAAGCTAAAAATACAACATATTGTTACCCCAGCATAAAATGGAGCAAATCACTTAGCCATGTATGAGCTCAAGCCCAAATTGCATTGCAAAAAAGTCAGTAGTATTAAGATTAAATTCAGTATTCATATTTAAATGCAAGATTAATTGTAGGTTTGCCCAACTTGCCTGAACCTGGTATCCAGAACATGGTATCCAGACACCAGTGAATTTTTATAGTTAATATAGATTTATTTGTCAGCTTGAGGCACTCATTTTTTAACAAGACTATTTCTTTCTTTTTTAATGTTATTCATCCTGTAGTAGTGTTTACCAAAAATTAATTTTTTACCCCAAAACCAGGGATTTCAACCAAGTAACATTTAAATTGTAATTATGATGTATAATATTTTTGAAAAGAAATGTATAGATTTTGTATATATGAATATCTCAATTTGTGTTGTTTGACTCATGAGGACCATGTAGCTTGAGCTGATTACATTTGTTAAAAACCTAATATTTTATAGGTTATCCAAAATAATTAAACATTTAGCCTCCTTATTGGATTGGTTGTTTGTCCAATTAACAGAACCTTTCTCTCGTTTGCGGTGTGGCTTTATTTTTGAGTTGGGTACCAGTTATAAATTACAGGCTTAATGTTAATTTTCCTCATTGGTTACTGATGTCTCAGGTATGAGTCCATTTTTGATGGGTAGAAGAAGACAAAAAAAAATTATGCTAACTAAACCGTTTTTGACATTTCTCACTTATAATTGGGTATTTCATAAAAATAAGTCCTGATGTTTGATGCGCTAAACATTTGGGCAGCCAAACATGCTGCTGTTTGTTAATAACTGTTAATTGGTCATCTACAATTCTTAATAATATGACCGTAATATTAAGTAGCCTTAAATTGTTGTATCACTTCCTAAATGTGACATCCAAGTAGGAAGCGCTTTGTGGCAACAAACTCTCCAAATGTGACTCTGATTTTTTTAATCTTCTGTGAAGTTTCCTGAGGAGTCAGAGATGGACCTGTTGTCCGTGACCATTGACGAGCCATCCCATTCTCACGATCCACACCATCTTCATTCTTCATCCATAATCGGAGACCATGGCTCGGTTTTCAGCGCTCCTTGCTCCCCTGCTATTCTCTCACCCACAATTCCCTTCCAGCACGATGACATACAGCGAGATGACCTGTCTTCATCTTCCTCTGAAGACTCAGAAAAGGAAGATGAATTTGAACGTGAGAGACCCCTAAGCTATCGAAGGCCTATGTACGTTTTTTTTTCTTCAACTTTTTGCTGTTGATTACTGGGCATTGTGTTCACCATTTTGCATTCCAATTGCATGAATTGCTAAAAATCTATGAATGTTAATAACAAACTGTTTATAATTTCTGCTTTGGTGTTATGTTTCCGCAATCTTTCTACATTCGCTTTGCTCTTTCCTTTTAGCCAAGCTTCTCAGAGAAAGTCATCAGGCTTTTCTGCTGTAAGTCAGTTGTTCAGCGAACGTTGGCCGAGCACACCTGCCAATCGGAGTTTTGGCAGTGCAACAACAGAAAGAAACATCGACTTTGAATTGGATGTTCGTGTGGAAATAGACAGCGGGAAATGTGTCCTTCACCAGAGCACTCAACAAGCTGAGCATGAAGAAATTTCATTCAGAAGGTGCAGTCAAAGTCATCTTGCATGGGTTTTTTTTTTTGTTTTTTTTGTCTTGCTTTCCTTCGATATGAAAACCTTTTTTCTATATGGTGAAAACAATATATGACATGCCTCTTCCCTCTGTGGGTTTTATAGGAGCTGTGATCGCAGCCTCAGGAGTCTAGACCAGGAGTCCCCTCCAAAGAAGAAAAAATTGCAGCCCACTTACACATCCACTACCCATCTTCTTGCTGGAAAGAAATGTCCTTCTTCACTGCAGACCAAATCAAATGACCTTGAGACCACAGTTTTCTACATTCCCGGAGTGGATGTAAAGGTCAGATTTTTCCTCAGCAATTTCATAATGTATTCTGTTTGTAATAGATTTTACATTGTGAATTATTAATTCTCCCTTTCCCTCATTCCAGTTGCACTACAACTCCAAGACCCTGAAGACTGAATCCCCTAACACCTCTCGTGGATCCTCGCTCCCGCGTACTCTCTCCAAAGAATCAAAGCTGTATGGTATGAAAGATAATGGTCCTCCCAATGCTGTCCAAAGCCAGACTAACTCGCTCCTACCTCCCCCGCTCCCACCTATCCCATCAGGTACTGAGTGTTCCCACATTCTTACTTGCATGCCCTTCCGCCGTCCCTAGCCTCTGACACTGAAGTGCTGGTCCATTCTGTGTGACATCAAGATGCATGCAATTATTGATATTCAGGCGATATTAAATCTCATTTGAACAAATGGGCTCATGCATATCAAAAGAAAGAGGCAACTTCTGTTTAGTTGACTTCTTGTCTTTAAATACATTGGACCGACACACATTCTAGACTTATGTTTTTTACTTCAATGTGGCTGTGTGTATGTGTGTTGTGTGTGTATGTATGTAGCCAAAGGAAAAGGCAGCGGAGGGGTGAAAACAGCCAAGCTGTACGCCTGGGTGGCCCTTCAGACTTTGCCGGAGGAAATGGTCATCAGCCCTTGTCTTCTTGATTTCTTGGAGAAAGCACTAGAAACCATTCCTATCACTCCAATTGAACGAAGCTTTTCAGGTTAGTTTCCCAGGCTATACTCATTTGTTTGCTGCTGTGCTCTCAAGTACTGCTCATATTGGACAGAATTTGTTCTTTATCTTTGATCTCATTTTCATGCTGGTGCTTTAGCCGTGGCTGCCCAGGAAGAGGACATGGGTCAATTTGACACAGTGGAACCACTCGAGGAATCGACCACCTCCCTGGTTTCTTCTTCGACGTCAGCATATTCTTCATTTCCTGTGGATGTGGTAGTCTATGTCAGAGTTCAGGTACAAGCCAACCCACAAATTAAATTGATTTGTCATTATTTAAAATACAAGTCCAGATATGTAATATATTATTTTATTTCATATCCACTGTTTTTTTGTTTTGTTTTAGCCTTCTCAGATCCGCTTCAGCTGCCTGCCCATGTCTAGAGTTGAATGTATGCTCAAACTGCCGTCTTTGGACCTGGTTTTCTCATCTAACCGCGGTGAATTAGAGAACCCGACTGGGGCTCAACCCATTGATGGGTCACACCCACCCTCCTCCACTCCGCCTGGACAACACAATCCCAAACTACCTCCAAGCAAAGGTTTGAGATTCTAATCATGATCTATTTTGAATATAGTGATACCTTGACTTTAAGTGCCCCAACTTACGGCCATTGATCATGATTTTTTTTGCTATCTGTAATGGGCTATAATTAATGGTATGAGCAAACCTCTGATTAGGGCTAGGGAAAAAGTCGACCAAGTCTACTGTAAAAATAGGTCAACCATTTGCAATGCTGGAAAGGGAAAAAGACTACCCCTACAATGCAGTGAATATCACAATTTTGGGCATCATTCCCAATTTTTCCAAAAGTTACAATAATAATCTTCAATTACGGTAAACCCTCATTTATCACAGTCGATACATTCCAGAACCCACTGCAATACCTGAAAATTTGCAAAGAAGCGCCCCCACTTTTCACATAAAAAAATAAACAACAAAACAAAGGAATTATTTTAAACATGAAAAGTCTTAATGCTATACATATTATTTAAGACAAATATTACTGCAGTACACATATTTACTTAAATATTAATTTATTAAACCTTATGCAGTGTACAGTAGTGAACTTGGTGGTGGTGGGGGGGGACTGTAGGCAGCGCTGGAGCACCTCAACCACAAAGTAGCTCAAATCAAAGAGCAGTTGGACTCATGGCACAACAACGTGGCTTTTATTTTCCTTACATCTTCACAACTGAACGTGGCAATGCCAAAACAATAAACTGAACCGTATTTCTATTAATGCTTGCACCGTTGTCGCCTGCCAATGCATTGTAAACAAGCCCTCCACTCAACGTCGTAGGCTCCCGCTTAGCTGTCCCGTGACATGCCCGCTCCAACCAGAGCACACAAAGGACCTCCCCCTGCTTACACGCACTAATGCAATCCACCCTCATGCAAATCAACCCAGTGGCAATGAGGAATTTACAACATAACTGTTCCCCTTTTCCTTTGAAAACTTGCGCAGCTGCAGTCATATTAGCAGCGGCCCGGACGTTGATTTTAAGTCCAATCTGTACATGATTAAAGATTATTACAATGGAAGGTTTACTCTTGAAATACCATTTTATTGTAACAGAAATCTAGGTAATACATTTCCAACGGTCTGGCGAAGGTCTGCTCCTCTCTCTGCCCGGACAATGTGTGTGCCTTTTGCTGTGGGTGCACTTCATTTACAGGAATACAGGCACGCGCCGTATAGCTTTTATTACATTATCCTTATTAGCATTATTAACATTGTATATTCATTAAATAAATAATATTACTTAGTTTGTTGAGAATTTGTTCTCAGGACTGATTATCTGCACCAAGACTCCAGTGAGAGTACACAAGTCATCACATTTATTTTGGCTCATGTATGGTGTATCATGTAGTATCTGTTGAATAATAAATCAACAACAATGTTAAAGTCAGTCAACTAACATATAAACACTTGCTGAACTTTAATCTATGAATTTACTGTATTTTTAGCTGACATTTAGCTGTTCAATATTAACAACAACTATTAACTATAAAGTGCAACCTCTACACAAACGAACACATAAACAGAATAAACGCTCATCGCTTACTAAACATAGGCAGTAGCGTGCGTTATCAACATAAATGATAATAAACTATAAATATGAGCTTATGTTGTCATTCACTAAGGTTGGCTCAGACCGACTGTGAAAAAATTGGGTAATTAAGGTACAGTGAGCCCCTGTGTTAGATTAATCCATTCCCCGGTTGGGCTCGTAAGGCGAATTCACCGTATGGCGGGCAATCCAAACTATGTTAAATTATGTGTTTAGAACCCCAGGTAAAAACATCAAAAGTGGTCATACATATTAAAAGTTGGTATCAAAATAGGATAGTAAGTGCTACGTATATATAATATACATGTATACAATCAGAAAACATCATAAATAAAAAAATACAGAAAGGATTTATTTACCTTTGAGGCGCTTGTTATGCCCATATTTCCTAGTAATGGGTAGCCTAGGCTAGGCTAGCTTCGTATTTCTTGATTATCTTCAGCTTCGTTTCCATATAAATCATCTTCTTACTTCTCTCTTTAACATCACTACCAATCTTGGGACCCATGACTAACCCTTTCAACTTAAGCAGTAAAATGCACTATATATAGGGTTATGTAACCACTCTCGATAGAACAAAGCTTTACCATTCCCGCCATTTTGAAACGAATGAGGCCAACCAATAGCAGACCAGCATCTCCATCATGTGACTGCAACAAAAAATTAGTGCAATTACCCAAAAACACCTGTGGATTGAGACAAAACAACACAAATACAGCCAACCCCTAGGGTCATGAGTTGATTTTGTTGCAAAGTCGGGAAAATACTGTAGGGGGGGGGGGGGGGGGGGGGGGGGGGGGGGGCACGAAAAAACTCCACATCGCAACATGAAAAAAACATAAGCCAGGGATGCTGTAACACAAGGGTCCACTGTACTCTAATGCTTTCATTGGACTTGAAATATTATCATAGGTCTAGTTATCATTAAATTATATTACATGGGGCGTGGCACTCCTCCAAAAGGTCGCCATGTTTGTTATAGCTACGGACAACTGAAGAAGAAGTGTGTATTGCTGCATTTACCATAATGCCCCTAAAGCTCCCACAGGCACAAGCAAGAAATTACACATCAATATGGTTATTCAATACATGGCTCCCTTTTTTTTTTTTTTAAAGCTTGCACCAAAAATAAAAATTTTTGAAGGACTAGAACATGTCACCACCATTCGATGGGACAAAACGAGTTAAGAACAATTAAAATTTGTAAATCAAAGCATCACTCTCTGTTCATTTGCTTTATTATTGATAGCAATATAAAATATATTGATTTTATTTGCTCTCTTCCTACATCCAGCCTCTCCATTACTGGGGAGCCCTTTGGGCAGAAGCCGTCACAGCAGTAGCCAGTCGGACCTCACTGGGGGCCCAAGTAACTCCTCTGGTCTCAGCTTTACTGCCTGTATGTCTGACTTCTCACTCTATGTATTCCATCCCTATGGCGCCGGAAAACAGAAATCTGCTGTCACAGGTCTACCCCCGGGCCCAAGCCCATTAGGTAATGATTTTGATAACATTGATGATCATCATGATATTTATGTTATTATTCATGTTAATTACACAGAATCTTGGATTACCTTTATATGAAATCTAAAAACTGCAACCTGAAGAGTAAACCATGCAGCAAAGTAGTATGTAATACAAGAAGCAGAACATTACAAATGATAAGTCCCTAACTGCAGTACATAAACAACAATATGGACTCTGGAACCAAAGGAGCGCATGATAAGTTCTTTCCACCAATAAAATGTAAAATTAATTGCGACTACAATAGTCGTTGAATAAATAGTTGTCTGTTTTCGGGCTGCATGACACAGTGCTGCACCTTACCTTGCATTTAGAGTTTAACTTTAATTATATGGTCATTGAATCCAAATTCCTAATGTGATGGAGTGTGTTCCAAAGCCGCAGGGTGAAAAGGCAGAAGGCTCTCAACATCAAGATGATCAAGCAGGCAGGACCTCGAACAAATTAAATTGCTGAGGTCGGCCTCAGAGAATGAGTTGGTGCGTTAGAGCAGATGCATGAAATACCGAGGGGCAAGGTTATTGATGGTGTTGTATGGAAGAACCGGATGATTAAAATGATGTGATGACTAATTTGCTGCCACTTAAATAGCCAGTAGATACCGTATATTCTGACTGGCTCGAGGGGAGCTTGAGATTTTGCAAGTGGCATGGCAGCATTGTTACAGGTTGGAGGAATAGACAGGAAACTAATAGAATAGGTCTTAATTGTAGACAGACTTATACGATTGAATTTTTGTGTGACTGGAATTAACTATTATCAAGAATGACACACTGACTATTAACCTACTTAAGTACGAGGCAGAAATTATTGATTTTAAAGGAGGTTGATTGGGTGCCAATAAGAAGTTCTGTTTTCTAACTTAAGTTTGAGAAGTTAATGGAATTCTATTATCAGATTTTCTCTACATCTAGAATGGGAGGATGTGGTGCTGTGGGTGCATGCTTACACCTAGGTGGTATCTGTGTCGCAGTTGAAATTGTTATTTTAAAAAAAATATATGGCTTATAGGGAGGATTTAGATTCATTTACCAAAAATGAAGCTGTGAGGAAACCCAAAGGGAAGTGTAGGATGTGAAAATGTTTGATTAAAATTAACAAAGATGTTCAGAGCAATATGAGATTATCAATTTAAGTGCAGTCTCAGGCAAATCATATCCTTTATTACTTTTTCCTCATGTGCCTTATGTCGAAATTAACTTTCACCTAACTATTTGCCATGATTGTACTTCTTTGTCCTGAAGGAACAGTAGATGAGGAGCCAGCATCTGTGACAGGAAGAAAGGACTCTCTGAGCATAAACCTAGAGTTTGTTAAAGTCAGTTTATCAAGGATGAGGCGAACAGGAGGCCCGACATTTATTGAAAGCTTCATTCCTGCTAAAGGGGGTAAAATGGACACCACCCTCATCAATATCTCAGGTACAATGTGGGCCCTCTTAAGAATTAACTTATCAGATCCATTTTAAAGTTTATTGTCCCAGTGATAATACTAGTCGATTGATAAAAAAGTTTTTTTTTAACTATTATTATTTTATTTTTTAACTAAAGCCTTTTATTTGCTATATTTTCTCTTTAGCTGTTTGTGATATTGGCTCAGCTTCCTTCAAGTATGACATGAGACGATTGAGTGAGATTCTGGCCTTCCCAAGAGCCTGGTACCGTCGAAGTATTGCCAGACGCCTATTTCTTGGCGATCAGACCATCAACCTGCCAGGTACTTTGTCTGTTTTGTGTTAAGGTTCATATGATGGTCATGGTTCATTCCAGATGTGTTTGAAGTAATCTTTGTTTCTGGTAGTTTGTTTTGCCGTAAATTTGATCAGAGAAGTTATACAGCAAGTTAAATATATTGATTGCAATCTTTTACTATTTTTTTTTTTATTATTTTGAAGGCATGTGCAGCTACTGTTGTGGGGTCATGCCTGAATACTCCTAAAACTTTTCATGATTATGCATCCAGTAATTTTTTTAATTCATCAAAAATGGGATATTGCAATTTCGTGCTCAAATTTTATTTTACAGGCGACATGATACTGTAGCTTCTGCTCTCAGTATGGTACTCAAAATGTCTTTTTTTCTTTTTGTTTTGTTTTTTTAAATTAAGCACAGCACAATTAGTGTTGATATGGATGATGCCTAAAAATAAAAAGATTTTTGGCTATTTTTGCAATACGGCAAAAAACGCAAATCATGAGTTTGATAACTGCAAATAGGCCAGGGACTACTCTACTGTAAATTTCATCCTGATTTTTTCAGATTATTCCACATTTCCAAGGCTGTTCATGTCTCAACACGCCTTGACCTTTACCTTGCTTCTTTTAGCTTCTGGCCCTGCCACACCTGACTCATCTGAAAACATGACTCAGCATTTGTCTCCCGAGTCCAGCCGCAAAGCCTATTGGAGGACCTGGGACGGCACCACAGGGACACACATGCCTCAGTCCCCTAATGTTTTCTCTGAGCACAGCACGGGAAGCAACATGTCCCCAAGTGGCCTTGGCCACCTTAAGTCCCCTGCACCTGGACGAACCAGAAGTGTTTCAGATTCTTCTGCGCCGAGAAGAGGTGATTTCTCACACTCGAACTCAAAAGAACTTTGCGCTCATTTTCATGTGCAGTGTTCCACCACGATTCATGGATAGGCATCAAGTCTGCCACAAAAAATATATGAATTACAGACACATCCCTGAAAAAAGTTTATAATCACTTATAGATATTAGTATAGTTAGTATAATAGCAGTGCTCATTGTATCTCTGAAAAGTGTTGGGTCCCCAGGAATCGCAGTACTAAAAAAACTATGAGTCCAAACACAAATAATTGGAGTCCCAAAAATCGCACAGTAAAAAGGACAAAATTTAAGGTTCAAACTGAATTTACAAGATGTGAACAAAAACCAACAACAGATATTAACATATGTCATAGTAAAATGTATTACAAAAATAGAATGAACTTATGTAGCCATCGTCATCATCTTCTTTATATCGATTGCCACTGATATAAGAGTCCATTTTGGTAGAAAGATCCACTTAGCTTCAAAATGTCAACATTTGTTCCTCTTCTCGATCTTCCGAAGTGTTTCAATTCACTTTTTATTTTCGGGCTCATTGTTTATTGCATGACTTGTCGCTGATACTAACAAAATTGTCGAGTTAATGTCGTTTTGGGCCTAAAGATAAAACTTTTTGGAGGGTTGTTTTTGTTTTTTTCTATACCGAGATCCTGCAGACGAAATTTCATGACGAGATCTCAAGATCAAAAATGAGTTCTACTTCAATCTGTAGATGTGCAAAAAATCATCACCAAGTTTTGATTTCATTTGTAAGTAACACGCCTTTTTTTCTCTCTCTAAGATATAGCATTTTAAAATATTTTTTGGTAAACAGCCATCTAGATTGAATAAGCAGTTTGATTTATTGTATAAATGCACAATATTTTTAAAGATGACATATTTGAAATGAACACAACCATTGAGTGATATTAGTTTATTTCAAATCAGTCATTCAACCTCTATGTATATATGTATATACTATGTATATACAATAGTACAATACAATAGTATTTTCCCCTGGCCTTGTTCTGTCAGTATCGTTTTCAAAAGCAGATAACCTTCCAGAAAGCCGACTTCATTCGTTTAGACGGGAGAAAAGTCAGATTGGTTTGCCTTCTTGACCTACATGTTAGCTCGATAGACTGCTCGGGTCCTACCTCAAACGATAACTGTGAAAGTATTATCAAAGTAGCATTTGGCTAGGGCAGCCAAAGAGTATGAGTCACGTCAAGAGGATTTCCCCTGCTCCTGGCTTCAACTGCTTCATGAGAAACAATTGTTTCAGCAAGACCCCTACAAAAAAAAAAAAAAAAGTTGATTTGAACTTATCCGTCCCACGGAAAAAAATAATGTGTTGCGGACGCGGGCAAACGAGAGCACTGTATTAGTCATAGCTTTGCCCTGAAAACAAAAACAGTGATTACACAAGGTGACATTTTGAGTGAACCATGGAGCACAAGGTTAAGAAATTAAGGGAAGCATTAAGTACATTTGCAAGTTGCAAATTGTGACTGTCGTGGAACACTGATTAATAAAATCTTTCTGCCATGTCAACACTATAATAGAACATTAGTCAATCCAGCGATAACTTTACTAATCTCTCTTCACCCAGATTCAGTGACAAAAACATCCACTCCCTCGTTCAGTAAAAATAGTAAAGCAGCAGGGCAACAAGGGGCGCCTTGGGAGACACTGGTGGTATTTGCCATCAACTTGAAACAGCTGACGGTTCAAATGAACATGAGCAACGTCATGGGAAACAACACGTAAGTTTTTAATGTTTTTTTTTTTTTTTAATTCTACTTTTTAACGAAGAGATGACTAGTGTACTGGCTGTCTACATAGCTTGATGGCTAGCTTGTCCTTACCCTTCTTGTTTCTCTTTAATAAGTCTAGTCTTAAAAGACTGTGTCAGAGAAGATTGTCATTCCTACTTTCTCTTCTTTCTCTTCTTTCTCTTCTTTATTAAGTCCAGTCTTGCATGAATGTCACAGAAGATTGGAATGGTCTTGAATTAAAAAAAGTAAAAAATAATTTAAAAAGTTACCGTTTTTAAGTTACCATTTATAGGAAGCACCTATACTTTTGGCCTTCATTTTTTTTTTAATTAAAGTGTGTCTTATATTTGTGGAATTATGGTAATTTGTGTTGTCCTATAAAAGTTGAGTAGAAGTATTTAGCCAACAAAATGCATTCACATATCTCGAACTCATTCACATAACAGTAATAGGCAGGACTTTTCATATGACAAGTCAGAGCTAGTTAAACATAACGTTCCTAACCTACAAATACTCATCGCCACTCCATCTCAATATACATTATTTTTCTGAGGTAGAAAGTAGCAGTCTTCACTAGCTACTTAACTGATCTTCAAATAAGTTGAGTGCTTGATGACAGAAATCCAAAGTTGCAAATATCCAAACCTTTCTGAGGAAATGACAATTTTTTTTTAAACATCTGCTTGTGTAACGATACTGTTAGCTGGAGGCAAAGGGTAAAAACAAAATCTCCAAATATCCTGCCCTCTTATCTGAGGCAGCACTGATGAGCTCAGCAGTCATCATTAAGTTAAGAAACACTCAGGTCTGCGTGTTCCTCATCTAGGAGGTCAGCAAAGTCAAGTCTCCTGCTCCTGTGAATTATTTAGGTCCTCAGAATTTTAACGGGAAAAACACACTGGATCAGCAGTTTTGTTGTGGTTTTCTTATTTTTTATAACACAAACTTTACAGTGGCAATTAAATGTGCATTATTTTCAAATGCCATCTACACATTCAACCACAAAAAAAGCAACAACAAAGCTGTTTTGTGACAAGCAAAAAGACAAGTTCAAGTGTCAGTTACCGTTACCGCTGACCTTTCTCTTTCCTCGTACCTGTGTATTTCTTACTCTGAAAGTCATTTATGTTTCATGGAGAGCGCTTATGCATTATTCAGCAGCATTATTCTCCCTGCAGCTGGACGACCAGCGGTCTGAAGAGTCAAGGGCGCCTGTCTGTGGGTAGCAACCGCGACCGAGAGATCAGCATGTCTGTCGGCCTGGGACGCTCCAAGCTCGACTCAAAGGGTGGGGTAGTGGGTGGCAATATAGATGTGAACACCCTAGAGATGGTCTGTAAGTAAACAAAACAATACACCACTGTTCTTCTTTTCAACAGCTTATTAAGAAGGTCTTGTTCCATCAAAGCATGAACTGTAATACTCAACTCTATATTGTACTAGAAATAGGCTTTGCTGCAGACAAAATACTGTACTGTGGTGAAATTGGTCATGCCATAACATACACAGTGAAAACAGTAAGTTGACACAAATCAGACCAATAAACGAAACAAAGAATAATGAATAAATAAACATAATGAAGTTAAATTAGAAGTTAAAAACAACACAAAATACACTGAAACAGTGGCGCGTCTTCTATTGAGAAGAAAGACAAAGAATAGAAATGTCTAAATGCATACTTTGACTTTGCAATTCCACCACATTGAGTTTTACTTCATACATAACGACTTATTTGTGAACAAAAGACTCATTATACAGTGATCCCTCCTTGATAGGGACTGGAATCGCCCTGCGAAAAGTAAAACCTGCAAAGTAGCGCCACCACTTTTCAAATATAAAAAAATATATTTATTTATTTTTTAATGTGAAAATTCTTCATGCCATACTTATTATTTAAGACAAATATGACTGGAGTACACATATTTACTTAAGTCTTAAATGATTAAACCTCATACACTCTACAGCAAGTAAAGTTATCCCTTTCCTTTGAAGTCTTGCGCAGCTGCGGTCATATTCGCAGCGGCCCGGACATTGAATTAAAGTCTAATCTGGACATGATCAAACATGATAACAAAGGAGAATTTACACTTGAAATATAATTTTATTATAAAAGAAATCTAGGTAAGAGATTTCCAATGGTCTGGTGAACGTCTGTGCTCCTTAGTTTGACTCTGCTGACGATGTGTGTGCGTGTGCCTACTGCCTCGACAACAACTGCGTTTGCACTGTGTGCATTTGATGACTAACACGGCACGTCCCTGTGCGTGTAAAAGCAGGAGTTGGGGCGGGAGTAGCGCAAAAGACCAACTCCTGCTATTGTGGGGATAAGGGACTGGGTTGTGAAATTACGGTTGTAGTTGACATCCATTAAAATGCTTCAATATTTATTTTTCAAAACCAGCATATTCTTAAAAATGTGGTGGGGAAAAACTAAAAAAATTAAAATAAAATAAAAATTCTGCAGCTTCTAAATTGTAAATATGCCACTGGGTCCTCTATATTGGGGGGAAAAAAAAAAAACATTTGTACAAAAAAATCCCATTACTTAAGCAAATAGGTTGATAACTGCTTCAATTTTTTTCTGAGCTTCTCTGCACGTTTTTAACTGAAAAGGTTGAATGTTAGCCTTTGTAAAGCTTTTGGAACACTAAATGTTATAGAAAGCACTATACAAGTCCTCTCTATTTACCTAAATCTGCCCTTTTCCATTTTTACTGGTAAATTAAAATAAATTTAATATTGTATTATTGTTTCTTAGCACACATCTCTGAGCACCCTAACCAACAGCCAAGTCATAAGATCCAGATCACCATGGGCTCCACTGAAGCACGGGTTGATTACATGGGCTCCAGCATACTGATGGGGGTTTTTAGTAATGCTGACCTACAGCTCCAAGATGAGTGGAAGGTCAACCTGTGCACTGTTGATTCCAGCATATCTGAAAAAAGGTATTGCATTTTGTTAGAAAATGTTTTAAAAATGTGAAAAGTGATGACCACATTACAGTATTAACAAACCCTTCCTCCCTTCCATCCCTTCCTTCCAGTGAGATTTTTGTCCATGGAGACTTGCAGTGGGACATATTCCAGGTGATCATTTCACGCTCCACTACACCGGACCTCATCAAGATCGGCATGAAGCTACAGGAGTTTTTCACTCAGCAATTTGACACCAGCAAGCGGGCTCTTTCCACGTGGGGCCCTGGGCCCTATCTGCCACCGAAAACCCCAGTCATCAGCGCAGAGAAAGGAACAGCCGAGCTCTGTAAGTATTCCCCTTTTGTCTCTATTGTTGAATAACACAACCTGACATCAATATCACAATTATAATAAAAGTCAATTTCATTTTAAATTTATTTTCCATATATATATATATATATATATATATATATATATATATATATATATATATATATATATATATATATATATATATATATCTCAGCGGCTACGCTCATAACTTGAATTGCTCGTACGACGGGCAATCCAAACCTATGTTAATTAGTGAATGCGTGCAACGCGTGCAAAAACCTTAGGTAAAAACATCACGACTTTATACACATATTAAAATTTAGTAACATAATCTACTGTACAGTTAAATTAAATAACATAAATATACAAAGGAAAAATGACATTTACCTTTGGTGCGACGTGACTTGAGCTGGGTGGAGGCGGAGGGGAGCAGAGACCAACCCGCAGAATTTATTTATTTATTTTATTAAACGGGAACTTTAATCAAACTAGAACATATCACCGGCGATTTCCTTCTCTTTAATCCATAATGGAAGAAGCCTCTCAGTTTTGTTGTTGACCGAGGTCCATCCCATGGCAAGGAAAGTCTTGCCCTTAGAAGATTGCCGAGCGGTTACGGCCATACTCACGAGCAAGGTTAACTATGCGTGCGCCTCCTTCGTATTTTTTTTTATTATCTCCTGCTTCGTTTCTATTGTCATCATCCTCTTACTTCTTCCTTTACCGCCACTAGCAATTTTAGAAGCCATGTCTAACAGATAAAGTTTGCAAAGTCTTCACAACATTCCTTCCTTCCGTTTTTCACTTCTTTTCTCTCCTTCCTTCCATCCCGACCAGCTGTGCCATCAAGCTAGATGAAGTCGTTCGGCCAATAGCATATCGGCATTTCTGTGATTGATGTGACGACGGCCAATAGCATATCCGCATCTCCGTGAGTGAGACCGGGACTGTGACCTTAATCGACCAATAGCATATCGGCATCTCCGTGACTGAGACCGTGACTGACACCGTGACTGAGACAGTGACTGTGACATTGTCAGAGCAATAGCGTTCAACGTTACCGTGGCAAGCGTGAACAATTGATTTCGTTCATGCAGCAAACGAAAATAATTGTACAAAGACATTGACCGGCATGTTGGATTGTTCGTAAGACGAAAGGTTTGTGCGTAAGAGGGGGACAAAAAAACGCCTCAGTCCACGTTCGTAAGACGAAAAGTTCGTAAAAGAGGGAGTTCGTAAACCGGGGTCCCACTGTGTATATATATATATATATATATATATATATATATATATATATATATATATATATATATATATATATATATATATATACACACACACACACAGTGGGCCCCCGGTTTATGAGATTAATCCATTGAGATTAATCCGTTTCGTGGTTGGGATCGTAAAGTTAATTAGCTAATGCATGTGAAACCCCAGGTAAAAACATCAAAATTGTATGCACAGTGGACCCCTGTGTTACAACGTCCCTGACTTTCATTAATTTCATGTTGTGATCTAGAATACTGAGTTTTTTCATCCCCACCTTATGACATTTTCACGGATTTGCAACAAAAACAACTGTCATGACCCTAAGCAGTTAGCTGTATTTGTTTCCTATTGTCGTCGAACTGCTTCAATGCAATGCGTTACTACAGTGTTGGTCTGCTTTTGGTCAACGTCTCCTCACGCAGATGGTGGTCTGCTATTGGTCGGCCTCACTTGTTTCAAAATGGCGTTAGGGTAAAGCTTTGTTCGATTATGAGTGGTTACAAAACAAAATTTATAGTGCATTTTACTGCTTAATTCAAAGTTGAAATGGTTAGCCATGGGCTAACTCTTTCAACTTTGAATTAAGCAGTAAAATGCACAATAAATAAAATATTGAAAGCACTTTCACATGAAATAAAGTCTTTAGGCAGCCATCTTGGTGACCCCGTGTGCCGACCAAGAGCAGAACACCATCTCAGTGATCCGTGACGCCGACCAATAGTAGACCAGTATCTTAGGGAGTCGTAACGCCGACCAATAGCGGACCAGCATTTTAGAGAAGTAAGCAGTGACGTGTGTCGTGACGTATGAGCGCGTTGCTCTGAGTAGACACACGTGGACTATGACCTCCATGTTTTGGAAGTTTTTTTTATTTTTTATTTCATTTGTTGTAAAGCGAAAAAAAAATGGTGTAAAGAGGGGACCAAAAAACGGTATAGTGTTAACCTACACTGATTTTATGTTCAACAGTGTTACAAAATGGCAAAATCACTATAATATGACACTATATAGTGGATAGGAAGTTATTCTATCTATGACAAACAGGGCGTAATAATTTGGTGTTGTTAAGCTACTGATTTGTTTGTTTAAAAGCAAATAAAAGCTGGAAAAGTATGCTAATGTGTTTCCCATAACTCTGTCATTCAGATATGGATGCAGCACATCACCGTCATTGGCCCGGGGTACTGAAGGTAATCGCAGGCTGCCACATATCACTCTTCCAGATGCCTTTGCCTGAAGACACTGTGCAACTGGGTGGCTCAATGAGCCTCCACGGTAATCACATGACCCTGGCCTGCTTCCATGGGCCCAACTTCCGCTCCAAATCGTGGGCGCTCTTCCACCTGGAAGAGCCCAATATCGCCTTTTGGACAGAGGCACAAAAAATACTGGAAGATGGTGAGGGAAAGCTTTCATTGCCCCAACATCCCAAAATGCAGAAGTTGCTATCTGGCACTATCATCCGTTTTTTTACAACAGGTTCCAAGGATGATTCCACATACATTGTGCAGACGCTGGACTTCCATCTCGGGCATAACACAATGGTCACCAAGCCATGTGGTGCACTGGAAAGCCCGATGGCCACCATTACCAAGATTACCCGACGGCGGCACGAAAACCCTCCTCATGGAGTCGCCACAGTTAAAGAATGGTTCAACTATGTCACTGCCATGAGAAATGAAGGTGACGTTTCTGATTACAGTAAATATTAATGTGGTAACTGATCAGTGCCAATGTTGAACTCATTGAACAATTAATGGAACACAATTTTTTCTGACGAATTTCCAAATAAAATGGTAACTGTGCAGTCGTTGAACTTTTTAGAAACTTTACTTTGCACAGAGCTGATGCGCCTTTGAAAGAGCGGCTTTCGCTCTTTCTTGAAGCAGACTATCTTTAATGCAAAATAGCTGAGATAGTGTTAAAAAAAGAAAAAAGCAACGTTTGACCTTAAGCTCTAAGGAGTTCTTTTTATCACTCACTTCAGAGTTGAACTTGTTAAGAAATGTGGAAGCTAACAACCCGGAGAGCGGTACCACTGCCAAGAGCTCCAGTCTGCTAAGCAGCTTCCGCAGCAACTCCAGCTACAACCATGAGACTGAGACCATCTTTGCCCTTCCCAGAATGCAACTGGACTTCAAGTCCATCCATGTACAAGACCCTGATGAGCCCTCTCTCTCAGGTGGGGTCCATGTTCAGATAAATAGCCCGGCATCAGCAAGACCACAGTATAATTGAGTACCGTAATTCCCCAAATATAAGACACAGTCAAGATAAGATTTTTTTTTTTTTTTGGACACCATTCGATTCATATCTGTCACCCTTAGAAGCCCGGGGTTTCATGCACAGATGTGCACGTTTGGAGATGTGTGCTCCAATTAGAGAACACGGAAAGATAATCCATTTGACTCATTTATAAATACATCATATACGCATAACCATAAACTTGGTGGAATGCAGATGGCGTGCAATTTTGGGTATTTATGGCAAAATTTTCAATCTGTTTCGAGCGCATTCAACATTACACTGGCGCAGTGTTCACTGACCGCTCACAATGTGTAAGGATGTGTCGAATATACGGATGTGTCCGCCTCTGGATTGGTTTGTATCTATTCTCACCAGAAAAGGTCTGGACCAGTGTGGCAAACAAAGCTTGGTCTGTTAAATTAAATCAAACAATGCAGGTGAGAAAACAGCTCCTATTACAGTGTTCCCTTGTTTTTCACGCTTAATTGGAACTGGAAAACCCCCACGATAAGTGAATTCCGCCAATACCTCCATCAACTACGCAGTTTGCTCATTTGCAGGTGAACAAGACTGAGTATTTGCAGGCTGTTAGACTGCTTCAGGCTTCATGTTCAAACTGTGCATGGGAGGCTTATTGCAGTACATCAGGTAGGCGCTGCTGTAAAGTGTTCGAAAAAAAAAAAAAACGGAAGCATCGAAGCTGCAAAAAGTCAAGGGCAACGTGACAAGGTAACACTCGAATAGCCTCACATATATGTTTTGGAATAACGGAGTTAGTTGGTTCTTTAATTTCACACTTGATGGGCGGTCACTTGACAGGCGTTCTCGAGACCCAACTCTTGTTCTGTATTGTTTGGTACACAAACATTTCAAAATAACCACATTTTTTCTCAATTTAATAATTACATTTCATGTTCTTATACTCCCAGATTCGAATAGCAAACCAAAGGTAGAGTGCAGTGTGGTGACAGAATTCACAGATCACATCTGCGTGACCATGGACGCCGAGCTCATCATGTTTCTTCACGACATGGTGTCTGCTTATCTGAAAGAGAAAGAGAAAGGTTGGTGTTGTGGTGTCAACAGCAAATGAAACTCGTCAAGAGTGCTAATTGCATATTGAAAGTTTCAAAGAAACGTGTGTTTTTTGTTTTTTTTTTCCCCCGCCAGTAAAATGGGTCTACGAGTACCCTTGGGGAACTTGAAGGAACTCCACGTGGTCCTCTGGATTTTAAATCACACAAGCGTTCAAAAATCCTTAAAAACTAAGTTTTTAATTAATGTTTCGGGAAAATATGAGTTAATCAAACAAATGTTATGTTCAGTAGGTTATTCAATTTCATTATTTTCGAACACCAAATACTCCTCCATACTAGAATCTTTCGACCATTGTGACTATTGAACGTCACAAACGGCTGTGTTATTTTGGTGATTCTCTAGCTGAGAAGAAAAAATGAGAGGCTAACGTTTGTTTATGCCTATCCAGGCAAAAATAGATGGAACCTTAGCGTTTACAAAATACAAAATGTTTTCTATTCATGGGCAGGGAATAGAAAGAGAGCGTTTGTTAGAGGAGACCATTAGGTCAGCAGAGTGTGCAAAACAACAGTCATACGCATCTGTTTCTTCACTGTGTCCTTAGCCCTCTTCGCCCCACGGATGTTTTCGGCTCGGCCGGGACAGAAGAGCCCCACGGCCGTGCACGATGACGGCTCCACAGACAAGGACAGAGACGACGGCATCAACTACACCACAGTGGACTGGAGGGAGTTCATGTGCAACACCTGGCACTTGGAGCCCACTCTCAGGTCAGCTGGAATTAGACTGTTTGGTTCAGTGTCTCTACTCCGCTGCAGCGGTCCGCGTGTGCCGCACGCGAAATAACGTTTTGGAACTGATTTAGTTTAACAGTTCATTCGTTTGGGCTTTATTTGGCTCGATCTTTGTTTTTTAGCACCGCTTCTGGCCGCTGCTGGGATTGCATTTTGTAATGAGAAGAATGATGTGACTTCAATTGAATGCAGTCAGTCCGTGACGCACACATTGTTTTGTCTTTTTGTTAAATCTGGCCCACGACTGTAAGTTGTACTTTCTTTCGAAGAATGTTATCATTTATGATAACATGCCCAAAATGTCGGATCAGTTTCATTTACGGTTGAATAGCAAAAATGGCTGAATAAGGAGAGTAGTGTGCAATAAGAGGCACGTGTGACAAAGTGCTGCCTCTGTATTCGTGCCACATCGGTACCATCTGAAAGAGAATTCCCAACTGCATTGTACATATTAGCACAGTCAAGGGCATGTTTGAAATAATAAAATATGGACATGCAGCTTTTTATATTAAAAAAAAAAAAAAAAGAATGTTAAATGTTTGCTCATAGATGTCAATCAATGAGTAAAAAGACTAAATACAATTTGTCTATTCTAATCATTTTCCTTTCTTTTTTTTCACTCATTGTTAATATATACGTATGCCAAAGATTTTTTTTTTTATACAAACATCGCCCAATATATAGCAATACACTTTGAAGACACAATACCCAGCACGAGCCGATACCGTTATCACACACCGAAGCATGTAGCGTTACTTTGAAATAAGGTGGGGTATGCAATCGCCGCCCGGAATTGGAATTTGGCCATCCCCGCTCAAAAACTTGCACGTCGGTACCACTGTTAAGTGAATGCCCGTTGTATGGTAACCCATGACGACTAGTAATGTAAGAACCGCTGGTGCCTACAGGCTCATCTCCTGGACGGGTCGCAAGATTGACCCAGTGGGAGTGGACTACATCTTGCAAAAACTGGGGTTCCACCACGCCAGGACTACAATCCCCAAGTGGCTCCAGAGGGGCGTGATGGACCCGCTGGACAAGGTTCTGTCAGTGCTCATCAAAAAACTGGGCACTGCCCTGCAAGATGAGAAGGAAAAGAAAGGCAGAGAGAAGGAGGAGCACTAGCGCCACACTGGATGCTTGTTTTTCCGCTCTTCTCAGCCCGGCCATGGACTGAGTCACCAATAAGCGTCATCGATGTGGATTGTATTTTGGAAAAGAGCAGCAATGAGTTTGGTGTACTTTGGTTGCTTTAATGCTGACAAGCTTCCCTCTTTTACGAGTTGTAAATGACCTCACTTGAACCATTTTTCTGAAGGCTTTCCTTTATTTATGAGAAATGATTTCTTAAAACATTGCCTTTTCTTTGTTTCCAATGGAACACGTGGTAGATGATGCTTTTCCGTATGTATTTTATGTTGTATTTAATAGTTGGTTTCCCCCTGATGTGAACAAATGAACACTGGCGATTCAAGCACGATCTGTTAGAAAGTACATCAGGAATCTGTTTTTACTACTATTACAAGATGATTATTATTTATCGGTATGTGAAATGGAACTCTTGTAACATAAATTAGCTTGATGGGACAAGCTTTCTTTTTGTTTTTAGTCGGGTGTATATAATTATTTTTCACAAATGCATTGATTTCCTAACTTAATAAAATAATGCCACTGGATTTTAGCTCAATGTCCTGCATCTTATCTTTGGAAGGCTCCGAATTCCGTCGCAAGTAGCCAACCTTAAATTTCTTTTAATTACTGTACGCTCGGTGGCCGTTTCTTGTGAAAGCTTCACAATGTATTGTAATGTAATGTACTCCTGGGGTAAATTTTGAACCATCTCAGGCATAGATTGTCAATAAGTGTCAACTTTCAATATGCTGTCCTGCCGACCCTTCTAAATGCTTGCAAACGGGAGGTTGAGAAGTACACCCTGCAGATGTCAAATTTAGCCCATATTGGGCTCATTGACTGCCATTAAAAATGGACATATTGTCAATTTAGGACATACTAAAATCTGATGTTTTATCATGCATTATCCTTAATTTTTGCATTAATCCATTCAGCAACTTATGAACAGTATAATATATAACAATATATAACAATATATATATATATATATATAACAATATATACACACACACATATATATATATATATATATATTTAGACAGTATACTGTATATGTATGTAGTCAGATGCTTACTTACAGTACACTGGTTTGGAAAAGTACGCAAAGTTTTTATGTTTCCTCATTTCTCATTTCATGTAACTTTGGTCATGCTAGGAAAAGTAATTATTTAGAATTGGATGACTTTTAGGTTGTGCTTTTTATAATAACATGGCTCGGGTTTTAATTGGAAATTAGGTTAAGAATAGCTATATCTGTGAGATTTTTCATTACAGAATCTAATAACAGAACTTGAGTTTGGGTAGTTTAAATGTGAAATTAAGAAAGTTTATCAAATTTGTGATGTGTGTCCAGGAAGAATTGCTTTTACTTTAAACAACAACCTTCAAGTGCTTCCCCGGCTCAATTTTCAAGCAGGTGTGAAGTGTGTGCCAAATTATTTCCATGAGAAATCTCTGCAAAACCACAAATCAAATTAAGTGTCATACCTGAGTGAAAAAAAACATCCCAAGCCTCTTGTGCAACTCTTCTATCCAAATGTGCAAATTGACTTTTCATAAAAATTCCATTCATCTGCAAACGTTTTTAAAGCACAATTAGAGTGTCATTGATTTATGACTCCCAGTAATTCAGGCTCAAAATTGCACTTTGAGTTGCCCTACATTTTGGAACCTCCATACTTCACTTCATATACTAACTATTACTGTACATAGCCCTGCACTACATGCATACGAATTGTGGAAAGTCAGCAAGCCATCTTTATGCTGGATGTAAAAAAAAAAAAAAAAAAAAAAAAACTTACCCAGAAGAAAGAAGGCCATCATTTTAGTATCCTTTTCTTGTGAATACCTTTGATAGAATAGAATAGAATGGAATGTCATTGTATAGCAGGTGTCCAACAAAAACGGAAAATGTAATAAAATGCAATGTATCAACATTGTGAAATTATGGAGCATAGCTCAAGTTGAGCGGGTGGTTGTCTTCACTTGTGAGATTGCTGGTTATCATCTATTTACAAACTGAGGTCGGATGTTGCGTTGTCACCTTGTGATGATGGTTTGGCTCAGTTAACAGGTCTAGATTTGAGGTTCCACACTGCTGTCAACAGTTATTGTTTTTCATTTTAGATGAACTTAAAATTGTTAGTACAACGGCATTTGATCATGAGATAATTACGCTGATTATTTAGAATGACAATGCAATGGACCCCAGGACCCAACGATCAAAGTTTTTCATTGATTGCCAGAGAGATGCTTTTCTCCTTCCCAACTGTTAAAGTTCTTAGGGGTGGCACGTGTTTCATACATACAATTATGATATAATATTGGTAGACCACATTATTCAATATTCAACCCTTTAACAACATTGGGCTGTAAATATGAGGGCCAGTTCCAGCGGCGTAACGTTTTGTTGCTTTGCCTTGATCATCAGTGTCGTAGTTTACTTCATCTGCAGCATCCATCATTTACATGTTTCTCCAGTTTTGCCAATGGACGGACGAGTGATGGGAATGTTATAAAAATGGCGGAATAAGAACGTCGGAACAGGTGTGGGCGGCATGGTGACAGAGTGCATCGGCCACACAGCAGAAATCTCAAGTTCAGGTCCAGCTCACCCCAGCCTTCCCGTATGGAGTTTGCATGTTCTTTCCACGCCCACGTTTTCTCCGGGCACTCCAGCTTCCTCCCACATTTCAAAAACATGCATGGTAGGTATAATGAACATTCTACATTGTCCTTAGGTGTGATTAGAAGCATGAACGGTTGTTCATCCCTGTTGCCCGGCAATTGGCTGGCAAGCAGGTCAGAGTGGACACAGCTAGATTAGGACGTTGCCTGTGACCGTAGTGAGGATAAGCGGCGACAGATAACAGGTGTGTTTCGTCCGGCGTAATCGTCGGGGTAGACATTCTGTCAGATGTCCCACTGAAATACTTTGGGAAAAAGTGATCGCAATTTAACGCAAAAAATCCCCTTCAAAATGCTTACAATCCAATACATGGATAGTTTACAATAAATACATGTTTGAAAATACAGGATAAAAAAGTTCAGAAAAAAAACAACTATATTTGAGAAATGTTGGATTATTAACGATGGCAGCACAGAACGTGCCTCGAGTGAATGAGATTATGTTTGCTGATCAATTAGGTCATTATTCACTTGACAAATTATTATATTACAACCAATCACCAATTTTGATTGAAAGGTAAAAGTTTGATAGTTATAATATTCAGAGTATATGCACTCAAAAGCAAATTCCACCGACACTGTTTTATGTCTTCTGTTGGGCACAACACAAAGAAGCAACTCACAAGAGCAAAGAGAGATGTCAACATCAAGGAACATTTAAAGCGTTAGGGGGTGGGGGGGCCTAACTCAAGGCCACCAGGACAATAGTCAGCAACCAGAGAAGCTCCTCTCAATGTATGTTGAACAAAATACATGCAACACTTATGTTTTTACTCTTTTTTTTTTTTCTTTATTTCATGAGCTGAACTATAAGACCCCAGATATTCGATTGACACAAAAGGATGAATTCTCTGAAGTATCATTCAGACAGCTGCTATTGTTCACATCTGTTTGCCTGCGCTACATCTACAAGCATCAATAAGAATTTCTTGAGCATAAAGGATTTTGTCCAAATTATTCCAATTTTATCCACATCGTTTTCATGCTTTAAGACAGATATTTTAAAAAGGACTTTTATATACAGTAATGAGAACAGTGGAATGGTTTTCACAAAGTGAATAGCAAAATACATTTTCTGGACAGTGAGAAAAGAAGAAAGTTAAAAAGCGTTTGAACTCTGAGGAATCTTGCTGCTTTATTGTCTGCCGGGGATTTGTGTCTCACGCGTTTCTAACGTGTTGTGAGCACAGCACAATATTGGCTCGGTAGAAGCCGAAGCCCTTTTCAGCAACAATCGTGATGCCCAAGCAATTTTAGCAGGCCTACAAAGGCTTCCCAAGGGGTGTGGAATTTTCCAAACGAGATCCCTTCTTTCTCCAGCCTATTTCTCCAATAACTGAACTCACTTGAACAGCAATATAAGTTTGAAACCATTTTGTCAGTCCCCATAAGCTCTTGAGAAATTGTCTTCGCTCGTCTCAGCCTCATTCTTCTAATTGAAGTGCTTGGAGTGCTCTATTCTTCTTAATGTTTACTTGTCTGAAGAAAATCATGAGGGGGAAGTGCTGGATCTTAATTGTCTCTAGCCAATACTCTTTGGCCAAAGCATTTGCTTCTTATTGTCATTGGTTCAATGCTGGCATCTCAAAGTGAAAGAAATTCAAGATTCTAGTGAGACTGATTCGTGAGACATGCAGCAACATTTCCCTCTGGGGGCGGGGGGCACTGAAAGTTCGATCACATTACTTTTACTGGAATGCTTGTAGACAGAACCCAACAGTCTGGGAACTGTTGTGGAAACTCAACTACAACATGTATATGATGGAATTGAATAGTTTTATTGACATTGTATAGCTGCTATACACAGAAGTGGACAACTTGCACTTTTTTGCTGGTCCGACATTGGTCAGTCGTCAGTGCACCATCATCGTCAGTCCGCCAGTTTTTCACGCTCAGAACGGACTATCGACAGACGAGCAGTGCAGTCATATCCAGCCACACTACCAGATTAGTTGAAGGAGTTCTTTGACGCTAAGAATCCTGATTGGCAGAGAAAAATGCTGGGCGTGGAGTGTGCACGGTAAAGGAAATGCATGTTTTTTTAAATGCAATGTATCAATAAAATAGTGTGTTTGGAGCAAAGACTGAATGATTGTGACCGCCGTGCAAGCCTTTTCTTAAATGTTTTCTTTTTAATGTTTGTGTTCTTTTATTTTGTTCATATTCGATTAATAGTAAAGAAATAAAATGATGTTCTTCTTATATGAAACGGCGATTTGTAATTTGGACCATAAAATTTCATGGATATTTAGTTTATTTTATTTTTTTTTTAAGTTTTGACAGGATCACGTGTATTGACAAGTTTTAATGGCTGATGCGGGTTTTTTGACATTTAAAAGCTCCGAAAAATAGCCTTTGTCGCCCTGTAATGAGTACGTGTGCGCATGGGGGCTATTTATTCGAGAGTCTGACGTCACAGAAGGCACACGTGTGAAAGTCACGGCCCGCCACTGCTTTAATGTACTGTTTAATGAGTTTTTGTATTCCTCATCTTGATACACATTAACCAGAACTATTTCTTAATTATTATTATAATTATTAATAGAAATTGTACAGTGAAAATTAGCGTTAACTTACTTTGTCATTATTGCTAGTTGCGACAGGGATCTTGCTGACAAGGTTTCCGAATTCTAGTGAATCCACTTTAAGTGTCGCACACAAAGTGCACCTACTGTATATTTTTTTTCTTGATCTCTGCCAAACTTAAAGGAACCGGCGTATGTCCATTTTGTGTACGTATTGTCTACGTATTGCATTAATTTCTGATGTAGTCAATGCTTTCAACAGCAAGTAAACATTTTACCCCAGACATTTCTCCTCCAATCGTGTTGTGTTTTTGGTGAATTTGGGGGTGAAAAAAAAAAAATACACACCACTTTCAGGCTCAGAATGCATTTAGTTACTCTCATTGGTAATGAATAAAATATGTTTTTTTTGTGTATATTATTCTGTATTACACAACCGCATTACAGCAAATCACTAATGCATTACTCCCAACGCTGGAAGTGAATATCATCTTCTCGTTGATGTAATATTCCAAAACAGCCACAAACCAAGCACGAGGCACAATAACTTTTCAGCACTATCCATTGTTTTTGTAAAATTGACATCAAGAGCGAGGTGAGGACAGGCTCCCAGGTAGTGGCAGAGGAGACATAATGTTTTTTGGTGTACAGCCAAGTAGAGTAGCATAGGGCAGTTTAGAAAAGGGTAGACACCGTTGGTTGAAACATGACTTAAATATACATACGTAATACTCCCCATATTTTAGAGGACGATAATAATAAATGTTCCATCACTTAAACAAAGCATTATACGAATTGCAATCAATCACTGATCCTATTGTTTATGTAAGTGTTTGAGTCAAACATTGATGTTGAAAAATAAATGAAAAAACATACAAAAGCCTTTTTTGTCTGTTTTTAGTGAAGGGTTTGTGAATGAACGGTTATATGCTTTATCATAAATAATATGAACTCAACAATTTGACAGCCTAACACACATATTAACCAACTGGGTAATTGATGGTTTCTTAGCATTCTCTTCCTGATAAGACCATCATATATTCCTTCTCCTTCAAGGCCCGCACTAACTCCTCACCGCCACTGCCATGACTTGACTCTTCCAGTCTTTTAACCCCTTTGCATGTGACCGTTAATGCTGATGCATCTCATATTAACGACAACAATCTTAATGTTACCTGAAGTTCAATATTACCTAACCACAAATTCAGGTA